>NC_134707.1:58786905-58954405 GCF_043290135.1 Rhipicephalus microplus | reverse complement strand
AGAGAAGGATAGGCACATGTCACATCACACACACAATGCCGAGTTTCACAGGCGGTCCCTCAATGAAGTTGCTGACAAGTATCTCAGGAGGGCTCGTGTGGCTTTCTGTGCTGATGTGCTGCGCGACCAGGCTACTAAGATCTTTGCTTCATTAAATGGCCGGTCATCGAGTCTATTCAAGGCACACTGGAGAGTCCGGCGATCTACATCAAATTGGGCGCAGTAACACAAGAGATGTTCAATAGTCTCTATACAGTTGCAGCTTTCACACATGGATGAATCCGCCATGCCAATGCGATGGCTGAATGACTTAGTGAACGCTACCCCAGTCCACAGCCGGCACAGCATTGTAGCGTCACGTCGAGAAATCTTGGATGGCAGTTGTTTCTAACGTAATGACTTAAGATTCTTAGGGTGATGATTGGAGTTAACTGGAGAATTCCAGTGCGCAAGCGTGGTATGCGCGATGTGACGAAGGCGTCTAGCTATGGTCGCAGTGCCTTCTAGTCTGCTACTGCCCTTAAAAACGCACAGATTTACGTATATGAAAAAAGAACTGCCATGGGTGTTGAACCAAGTGTAAGCTTCAATAGAAATCGCGAATGTATAGCCATATTCACGTGAGTATTTAAAAAGAACCTGTTCGAATAATTAATGCACGGCATTTATGCAGTTAAGATGGCTAACCTCCTTATACCATCTTGCCGGGAAGTGCAGCCACTATTACACAGAACACACAACACAAGCGCTTAACTTCAACTAAACTCCTTATACCTCCGCGATTCAAGTGATAAGTAGAATTCATGAGATACCGATGCCACAGTGCGTAACTGAAACAATCGTCTTGCGTGAATGTTCGCGCACTATGCGTTATTTAATACTAAGTTTACTGGTGATTCGCTGCGTTTATGTTACGCTGTAGAATTATGATGCGCCGTAGAGGAGCGTATTACGTCCCAACGTTGGGTAATATTAATTGCTAGTGTTTCATTCATTACAGAACACTGGTGTGCCCGCAATAGCTCGTGGATTGCTTCACAGGCCTCCCTTGCTCACTCTCACTCTTCAAAAAGGAAAAAAATAGAGACTATTGTTTTGACAATACCTAAGTGGTCAATATGGCGTCTTTTATGACACGTCACTTCAAGTGGTACGGAACGATTTGCAAGTCGTCGGGTCTCATGATCTCTCGCAGTTCTGAGACGTCAGAATCTGATAGAAGGGTCTGCTTCTGGAATAAGTTGTACCTAATCTATTCCGTCGGTTGCCTCTCTGTGTGTGCCATCGTCGAGATAGGCTTCTTCTACCAGCTCTGCCTGGCCGTATTCGCGCACGATGTGCCTTTCACCACGACCGTCCACGTATTGCTCTACGTCGCCGTCAATGCCAAGGTGGCGCTAAACGCAACTCTCGCGACCTTCAAAGTGAGAAGTATGCACAGGTTCCTCAGCGAATCTGCCAAGTACGAGGAAAGCGTTCAGTTCGTTGCACCGAGGAATCATCGCAGGATGACACCTACCTGCTGCTTGATACGTTTCCTACTGTTGTCAGCATTCGTTGCGAACGTATGCACCTCTAGTTACCTCTCGCTGGAGTTTGTAGACCGACTCGGCCGTGGTCCAGCACTGGGCGCAATGTTGAAACTTACGTGCATGGCGGGCAACTTTCTTTATTACGTGTTTGACGCGGCGTCCTTTCTGGTCCTCAGGCCCTGCTGCGAAGTGATCAGATTGTACATTGAGCACCAGCACGGGGTTCTCAGGTCCATCGTGCGAAGGAAAGAATGTGACGTTATTGGCTCGGAAAGGCGAGCGCGATTGGTCGAGGACGTAAGGTTCAACCTCTGAACCATTTCGGACATGAAGCGACGTCTAAACGACATATGGCAGTACGCAATAGTGACCTCGGGTGGTGTGTTACTCTTCTCCTTTTGCATCGGAGTCTACTTGATCTTCGTTGAAGAGTTATGGACACTTGAGAATTTTCTCGCCTTTCTCAACACTGTGTCGGCGACACTGGACTTCCTGGACATCGTAATCCTCAGCGACGCGATGGTCACAGAGGTGAGTACACTCTTTCCCGTAGACAGCATGTAGTCGAGCTTTCCCATTGTGACAGCAGCAGCAGAACCCGAAGCTTACCTGATAAAAAAAAATTATGAGACGGAGTAGGTCAAGACGGAACGCAATGCGGGCGTCTCCCTCCCTGCCATGCTGGGCGGATTCAGGCCGTGTCACGTGGGGGACGCGTGCTGGCATCCGTGATCTGCGCGCCCCGCACGGCCAATATCCGCAAACTTGGGACGGAGCATGCGAGAAACGCCGTTCCCTCTGGTCAGTGGATCGTGCCTTATACGGCTGCCGACTCGAAAGCCGTGGGTTCGATTCCAGCCGCGGCGGTTTCTATCAATGTCATAACCCCGCGTACTATGATATGTGAGAGCACGTTTAAGAACAACGCATAGCCGAAAATACCAGAGCCCTCCACAACGGCGTGCCTCGTAAAGATATCGTGGTTTTGGCATGTCATCATCATCGTCATCATCAGCGCAACTACGCCCACTGCAGGGCAAATGCCTCTCCCATGATCGCCCAATCAACCCGGTCTTGTACTTGCTGCTGTCACATTACACCTGCGAACTTTTTGATCACATCGGGCCCACCTAACTTTCTGTGTTCCCCTTCGTGTGTTTGCCTTCTCTGGCAATCCAGTCAGTTACCCTTAATGGACATCGGTCATCCTGCCTATGTGCTACGTGCCCGGCCTATGTAAATTCCTTCTTATCGATTTTAACTGAAATCCTTAACCCCGGTTTGTTTCCTGACCCACTGTGCTGTCTTCTTGTCATTTGTTTATCATCCTATTATTTGTTTATCGCTCCTATCATTTGTTTATCATCACTTGCTGCGTCGTCCTCAATTTAAGTTGTACACTCTTTGTAAGCCACCACGTTTTTGCTTCACAGGTAAGTACCGGCAAGATGCAGCTTTTATATGCCTTGCTCTTGAGGGTTAGTGGTAGATTACCATCCATGATTCGAGAATGCTTGCCGAATGTGATCCACCCCATCCTTATTCTTCTAGTTCTTTTACTCTCATGGCTCGCCTCCGCAGTTACTGCCTGTTTTAAGTAGAAATATTCTCTTACAACTTCTAGCATCTCTCCTGTTATCGCAAAGTGCTGTTTTCTGCCGAGACTGTTGCAGACTTCTTTAGTTTTGTGCATATTAATTTTCAGACCTACTTTTCTGCTCTCCTTGTCTAACTCCGTAATGATGAGCAGTAATTTATTCGCTAAGAGACTCATTAAGACAATGTCATCGGCAAACCGCAGGTTACTAAAAACTTTAATAACTAACTCTTCCCAATATAGGATCCTGAAAACCTCCTGTAAAGACGTGGTGAATACCATTAGAGAGACCGTGTCTCCCTGCCGTAAACCCTTCTTTATTGGGATTATGTCGCTCTCCTTATGGTGGCTGTTAATCAACTGTAGATTTTCTCCAGTATGTTTATGTAGGGTTCGTCGGTGCCCCGATTCCGTAGCGCCTGCATCACTGCTGATGTCTCGACTGAGTCAAACGCCTTCTCGTAATTTATTAAGGCCTTCTCGTAAACGCCCTGTCGTGATCAGATTAATAGGTTTGGCTTGTAGCGCCTCGGGAATTGTTTTTGAGTCTGAAGAAAAACACTTTCTTTGGTACGGAAGTTTGCTTAAGTGCAGAAGTGGGCTAGCCGGCTGTGTGATGCTCAGTAGCCTCCAGTATCATTGCCATATATCTCACCTAAACCTACCATACGTGGATTTGCCTCTACTTGAGGTTTCACCGAGCCATCTGTGGTATTGAAGGTGCTACACGTTGTGATCTGTTTTTGTTTGTTTCTTTCTTTAAAATTGTTATCAGGCTGTGGTGTTCAACAGTTTCAAATGTCCCAGCCACGCTGTATGAAAAGTAATTTAGGTGTGCACACTCTCCACCCGCCGCGACGGCGGGCGCGTCCATTGATTGATTGATTCATTGATTGAAAAACTTATGGTGATGAGTGAGGCGAACCGCAGGAGGGTTTCACCACTAAACCGTGAACCATCCGCGAATAACGCCTACTACACCATCAGAGGCGTGACAAACAATGTATATATTTATACAAGAAATTTTATTATTCGTAAGTGGTAGCTATACGTCGCTTCCGTTCTCCCTTCATTATAACGGCTTTGTGGTCGGTGAAGTGGTGGATCGTTGATGGGCCATTGTGGGATGTTTGCAAGGACGAAGTAGTGGGCAGTTCGCAAAGGTGAAACTATAGGTGGTCACGTACAAACAAGGAATAAACACAGTGGGACAATCTATGGTTCTTTAACGCGCACCTGGATACAAATACACGACCATCTTGCATTTCATATTGGCTACTTATCAACAGTATTTGCTTAATGGTGGGTGAAGTGATGGATCGGTGGTGGGACGTAGTGGGATGTTTGCAAGGACTTTCACGTCATACATACAAGGGATAGACAGGCCGAGGCCTTTAGGAGCTTCGCCCGTAAAAAATGACTAAATATGCTCAACATGAAAGGGCGATAAGCAGATTGAACTGTGGAAGTGCTCCAGACAGGCTGGCCGAGATTTAGATAGGGAGGACCTATTTCTGTCAAATTCCCTTTGTCCTCCTTGGCGTCTCATAAGGAGGTTAGAACTCACGTCATATCGTGTGGTGGGGCTGACGTCAATACTAACGCCCTTAAAACTAACACGCCAAGGATGACAAGGCCCTCGTAATGATTTTGGAGCCAACATGAAAGCTGCTTTCAAAGTGCTTCAAAGCTAGTGCTTTAAGGGGGACGTGGTAGATGGAGGCACATACCACACGACAACGTTTAATGCGACTAAATGTTCAAGGAGAAAGATAACTCTTTAACTATAGAGGTGCGACGCTCTCCGGCATCGATATACCTACCGCCACAGTGTCTTTCAGTCGATTTCACCTTTCTTTTAAGGTGCGAGCGATAAGACACACCCTGGAAAAAGCTGCGATCTTCGCTGAACATCGCGACTACGTTGACCAGGTAAGGCGTGCGTCTCGCTGGCTGTCAATCTACGCTAAGTTTGATGTGCGGTCTTTATTTTCACATTAAGAGGAAAACGGCTCGCCGACGATTAAGTCTTGAATACTAGTGGCTTTGGTAAAAAAAACGTGAAAATACTGAAGATATTTATTTATTATTTATTTATACAGTACTGCTAGCTTCTAGCTCAGGCTGTAAGCAGGAGTGGTACTAACAGGCTCAAAATAAAGTGAACAAATCAAAATATAACACCCGTGGCATAAAAAAGAAAGAAAAAATGAGGAAGAAAGAAAAGAACGCTCCAAACAAAGAAAAGTAAACCGTAATTGCAACTTATCAAGCACTGGTATGCGCAAACCGATTGCAGAAAGATATGACCGTATTCCTGTTTACAAAAAAAAAGAAAAAAAATGATACGCGATAGCCGTATCGTGTCAACTAAAAGGGTTTCTAAAAAAATGGTTATAATGCACTCTGCAGAAAAACACAACACAGCACCGTTCCTCTTTTTTTTATGTCATTGGCGTAAAACTGCGCAACTTTCCAATTATCATGCAACAAAAAAGCTAAAGGGACTTGCAGACTGACCCGCACTTTGTGATACCGACAGTCTCCGCCGTAGGGCGCACCTTGACTTCAGAAAACACCGTAGAGACTTTAAGCGGCTAGGAACTACGAAGAGGGGGTTATATCTCAGTGGCTAAGACCAAGGCAGGAGTGAAAGTCAGTCTTTCACAACTTAGAGATAATTATGAGTTAAGCAATGGTACATCGTACCCATTTTACCACGCCTCAACCCACTATGTAATTTCCACACACTTCTTAACTTTCAAGGGTCTACAATTAAGCCGCTGTCGTGCCCTCCGTGCAAGTGGCCGCAGGCATGGCCTGGCCGACCACCCGACTCTGAACGCTGGATTCGCGAACCTCGCCACCACTCATTACTTGACTTCATACACGAAAGAAGTTTGCATGAGTATTTTGGAAACAAGATGTATAATTATGAAGGGCAGGTATTTGAAAAAAAAATGCCAGCACGTGGAATCAAGGCTGCCTGGTTCAAAAGGTATACAGCCCTGTTCACCCGTCAATGCAACGCACTGCCTCTTCGACTTTTCAACTGCATACTTTGTTTGCTGAGTCGGTACAGTGAATGCTTTTTTTTGTTTACAGCTGCTCTATCTGAGGAAGTCATTGAAACCTGGAGAGATGGCATTGTCCGCAGCTGGTTTCTTCTCCCTGAAATCACCGATGCTTGTTTCCGTAAGGAATTTATCGACATTTACAATATCTTCTAAGTGCGCTGCCCGAGTCCGACGTGTACAATTTGGGCGAGCAAGGAGACACAACCTGTTGGCCCCCTTTTGCGACGTATTTATCTCTCTCATATTCAACATAAACTCACTAATTAACTCTTTGCAAAAAAGCGTCGACGTAGTCCGCCTCGGTAGATCAGTGGTTACAGTGCTCGGCTGCTGACCCGGAGGTCACGGGTTCGATGCCGGTGACCGCATGTCAATGTAGGCCAAATGGCAGATGTCCGTATACAGTTTTGATGTCAGCATGCACGTTAATGCACACCAGAGGGTCAATATTTCCGGGGCCCTTCAAACGACGTCTCTCATAATGATATCGTAGCTCTTTAGGCATAAAAACCCAGATATTATTATTATTATTATTATTATTATTATTATTATTATTACTAGGGTTAACGCGTCTCTTTACTGAGAATTCGTGGGCACAGGGTGTCCCTGTAGCCGACGTTTTGACAAGCGTACCTGCGTTCTCCAAAGCTCCAACATTGAAATTTAAACCTTGATTTGTCGAAATGTCGATCGGCTCAAGTGGCGCCCCGTACTCTCGAATTCTCACCTTTTCACGCTTCGTAGTCCTGTAAAATGACAGACCGGTTCATTGATTGATTTGTGGGGTTTAACGTCCCAAAACCACGATATGATTATGAGAGACGCCGTAGTGGAGGGCTCCGGAAATTTTGACCACCTGGAGTTCTTTAACGTGCACCCAAGTATGAGGACAGACCGGTTCAATTGTGTGACAATTTTGGTTCTTTTGAAGCTTTCCTTATTCAAAGGATCAGAAATCGTTGCGCAAGCAAACCATCTATCGCTTTGCTGGACTTAAAACTTGAATTCGTGCGCAGCCAACTTTGATACACGTGTTGGTCTTTTCATTTGTGCGCGTGCGCGAGAAAGAGAATATTGTAAACCTTTTCCTGCTTATAAGCAGTTGCGAGTAGCTCGCGCCACCGTTTCGGTATTGCCGGCGGTTTTATTTCATGCTATACTCGGGGACGACTTTCTGTGGCAATGAAGCGAAAGCTACGGGGGTGGAGTTACTTCACATGTACACCTCCGCCAAGTAGTCCGGCTAGACTCCCTTTCCAGAATGCTGGGCGTGTTCGAATAATACCGCTGCACAGAATTCGCTACGTCCGCGTACACAGCTATTTGTGGGTGAAATTCGACACAAGCTCCTTCGGCGAATCGTCGGAACAGCCGGAGGTAGACGAGCACTCACCCAAAGACGAAGACGCCATTTTGACCGCGAGGTGCACCTAAAACGTGCGACGTTTTCAGACGTGCGAAAACGCGAAATACCACTTCATGAAACAAAACGAATATTAATATCTCCTGGGTTCGTGCAGCGTCTATTTCTAAACAGCATCCTGTAGAAAATGAAGTAATTTTTTTCACTATCTTCATGCGAAAAACACAGACACAATCGTGGGATTATGTTCCTCAGCGGTGGCACACGCCCACTTTGGATCCGTAGCCTTCCCTTTATTCCCACAGAAAGTTGTCCCCGAGTATAGTATGTCTCAGCCAGTTAGGCAGCAATTAACTAACCGCAGCAATTAACTGTTTCGGGTGCAATTTAGTGGTTACACACATTTCAAAAGTCTTGTTCGAAGTAAAAACAATTCAACACAGGTCGCGCATACCTGCACACAAATCTCAATTACCCGTTTCAATTTGCAGCTTGCCGGAGCAGTCGTCACGTACACCGTCATTCTGGTTCAAACGAGTGACGGAATGAAGGGAGGACGACCGAGCTTGTAAAAGAGAAAGCTCGGTTTGCGACCAACTGCCGTCTGTCTGGAAGCGTGTCCACCGGAGGGCACCGCCAACAGTCACCCGGAGGTAACGAAGAGCCGCTTCAACGAGGACACGATGCTGTTGCTTCTTCGGCAGGAATAAAGGCACGATTTCTCGCTTCTCGCGGTGCCGCGTCACTATTTGTATCTGAAGACTGAATGTTACATAGTACAAGAAAAACGACGATGAGTGGGGCGAAGCGTCGGAGGGTTTTATCGGTAAACCGTGAATCGTCCGTCCGTCTGTCTCTCTCATTGAAATGGGCGGACGCATGGACGAACGCTTCGCCCCACTCATCATTCACACCGTAGATATGCTGTGAAAACCACTAACTCCGTCCGTCCGTCCGTCTGTCTGTCTGTCAGTCTGTCAGTCTGTAAGTCTGTCCGTCCGTCCGTCCGTCCGTCCTTCCTTCCGTTCATCCTTCTGTCTGTCTGTCTGTCTGTCTGTCTGTCTGTCTGTCTGTCTGTCTGTCTGTCTGTCTGTCTGTCTGTCTGTCTGTCTGTCCGTCTGTCTCATTGAAACGGGCGGACGCACGGACGAACGCTTCACCCCACTCATCATTCACTCTGTGGATATGCTTTTAAACCCACTAACGCCATCTAGTTATATTATTCCGATGGATAGATGGATATGGCTGTACCCTTTAGATCGGGCGGTGGCCAGCGCCACCAAGCCGTAATACTTAATGAACTCAAAACTATATTTATTTATTTATGCCTTAAAAAGTGAGTTTGAGGATTCGTACTTTGCAGTGAAAAGTTTAATTTTCACTCGTGCCTTGACTTTAGCCACCAATCAGATAACCTTCTTCTAGTTAAGTCTACTTGCTTAAAGTCTATTTTGCCCTCCCGGTCCCAAAACCCCAGTGCTTTGAAAAACTCTGCGCCATCATCCTGAACTATAGGGTAAAGCCCTTTACAGAACATTATCAAGTGTTCGGCAGTTTCTTCTTCGTCTCCACACGCACTGCATACTGTGTCTACCCCTTCGTATTTGGCCCGATATGTCTTGGTTCGCAGTACTCCCGTCCTTGCCTCAAACAGTAGAGAACTACCCCGAGTATAATCATAGATCCTTTCCTTGGCAATTTCCTGCTTAAAAGTTCGATAGATCTCCAGTGCGGACTTCTTAATCATGCCCATTTTCCACATGTCAGTCTCCGTTTCCTTCACTTTCTTCTTAACCGATAGTTCTTTTTGGTTTGGCCACCTGCTGTTTTCTAAGTATTTACCTGTCAACTTCCTGGTTCGCTTCCTCCATTTTGTATCGACATTCTTCATGTACAAGTAGCTGAAAACCTTCCTAGCCCAACAGTCTTCCCCCATTTCTCTCAATCGCTTCCCAAATTTTATCTTGCTGCTAGCTTCCCTGCCCTCAAATGATGTCCATCCCATATCACCTTGTACTCCCTGATTTAGTGTATTCCCGTGAGCTCCAAAAGCAAGCCTACCTATTCCACGTTGCTTAATTTCTAATCTTGCTTGAACTTCTGATCTCATGCACAAGACCGCATTGCCGAACGTCAGCCCAGGAACCATGACCCCTTTCCATATTCCTCTCACAACATCATACCTATTGTAATTCCACAGTGCCCTATTTTTCATCACTGCTGCATTCCTGTTACCTTTAGTCGTCACGTATATTTCGTGTTCCCTCAGGTACTCGGTCCCATTGCTTATCTATACGCCCAGATATTTGTATTTATCTGTTATCTCTAGCGTGACCTCCTGTATCCTAAGCTCACTACCTTCGTTGTCATTGAAAATCATGACTGCTGATTTTTCCTTACTGAATCTAAAATCTAACCTATCTCCCTCATTACCGCAGATGTCCATAAATCTCTGCAAATCTTCCTTGTTGTTGGCCATTAGCACTATATCATCTGCGTACATTAATGCTGGTAGTGCCTGATCCATAAGTTTTCCTTGTTTGACTAAAGAGAGGTTGAAGCCCAGCCCACTTCCCTCTAATTTTGCCTCGTATCCTTGTAGGTACATCATGAATAATAAGGGTGACAGGGGGCACCCCTGCCTAAGCCCCCGTTTTACCTCTGCAGGCTTGGATACCTGTTTTTCTCTCTTTATAACTGTCTTGTTACCTTTATAGATATCCTTTAAAAGATTAGTGACTCCATCTTTTACGCCTAGTGTCTACAGTATTCCCCACAAGTCCTCTTGAACCACGCTATCGTACGCTCCCTTGATATCCAAGAATGCTAGCCACAGGGGCCTATGTTCCTTTTCTGCTATTTCGATGCACTGCTTGAGTGAGAACAGATTGTCGTCCAACCTCCTGTGTTTCCGAAACCCATTCTGCAGTTCCCCCAGCACCCCCTCATCTTTTATCCATGCCTGCAGTCTTTCCTTTATAATCTGCATCGCCAGCCTGTAGACCACTGATGTCACTGTTATAGGACGGTAGTTGTTTACGTCAGCTTTGTCCCCCTTTCCTTTATAGATCATGCTCATCCTGCTAAGTTTCCATCCACCGGGAACTTCACCATCGATTATTATTTTGCTCACTGCCTCTCTCAAAGCCTGCTTAGACTTCGGACCTAATGTCTTTATCAGCCTAATTGGAATGCCATCTGGGCCTATTGATGTACTACTAGGAACTCTTTTCTCAGCCCTTTCCCACTCTCATGTTGAAAATGGGGCCACTGCACCACTTGATTCGTCCTTGTCTATTGTGGTGCATAAAGTACTTCTTTGTTGAATTTTTTCTGTCACCCTTGTTCTTATATATTCAATAGCTTCGTCGCCTTCTAGCCTGGCACCTCGGGCTGTAGTTATAAAACTCTGCTCTAGGCTCGTCTCATTTCTTAGGGAGTTTAGATGGATCCAAAATTTCGCAGCTGCCTTTGTATATTTTTTATGTACTTCTGCCAGCCACTGAGCTCTCTTCCTTCTAATCTTTTCATTGATCAGAAGGGATGCATCCCTTCTACAGCTTAGAAAGGTTGCCCATTTTCTTTCAACATCATCTGTCGGTTCACCCCGCTGCTTAGCATGTCTGTGTTCCCTAGAAGCTTCCTGACGTTTTGCTATGGCTCTCTTAACTTCCTCATCCCACCAACTTTTGGGTTTGTGTCTTGTTTTCCGGGGTGACTTGTTACGCGTCTTAGCAAGCTCTAGCTCAAAGAGTCTAATTAGATTCGTGTATGTCCACACTGTCTTATTATCCCCCGTGATTACTTTCTCAGTTTGTTTGGTGGCTATTTCAATTTGCCTTTCTGAATAAAAATTTTCCTGTAGTTGCTCATCTTGTCTCCTTCCCACTTTCACTGCTCTTCCAAAACTTAGCTTGATACGTTTGTGATCACTACCCAGACTTCTGGAGCCACCTTCATCTATGTGCATTCCCCTGAGCTTATCATACATCCTATGTGACATCAGTGAATAATCTATCGTCGACTGCAGCCTTCCTACCTCCCATGTTATTTGCCCTTCACACTTCTCGGTACTGTTGCGAATGGTGAAATCAAGCCTTTCACACATATCCATGATCATTTTGCCTGTCGGGTCGGTATACCCATCCATATCTTCTATGTGTGCATTCATGTCTCCTAGTATAATTATCTCGAACTCTCTTCCTAACTCCTGAATGTCCTTTGATATACACTCTACCATTGCCTGGTTTTCCTCTCTGGCCTTTGCTCCCGTCCACAAGTACACGAAACCAAGGAGTGTCATTTGACCTGCCACTTTCCCTTTTAGCCATAAATGTTCCTTGCACTCCTGCTTGACCCTTTGCCAGTCTGTACTTTTATGAATGAATGCCCCAATACCACCCCCCTTTCTGCTGCCTTCTGTTCTATTACAATATTCCCACGCGTAGTCCGGATCGTTCGGAGGTTGTTCCATGTCCCTGAGATGTGTTTCTACAAAACCGTATACCATCGGCCTCTCTTCCCTTAGCTGTTCTTTTATCTCTTCCCACTTCAGCCTGTTCCTACCGCCCTGCATGTTAATATACCCTATGTCTGAATGGGCTCGGCGCTCGTGGCTACGTCTATTTATGCCCCGGACTCTACCTATCTTAGATATTGGTGCCACTTTAGAATCGTATCTGTCCATAACACCTGTCGAAGAGTCTCCCTGGTTGTTTTCCTCGTTACTAGCTATCCTGCACCCCGAAGGGCTTGCTTGCCCCCCAAAAAAGCTACTGCGCGTCCTGCAAGTCGCCAGCCCACCTCATGACCTAGCCGCCCATTGAAGTGAATTCTGTCTCGTTGAAAACCACCCCACCTATGCACCTCTCTGTTTATTTCCACCATCTCAAAGCCTTTCTCTCCACTCATCCGCCATATCTCTTGGTTTGCGTTGACAACCGCTCTTTGCAGGTTGATATCACGCACCAGTACCTCCGGTATCATGCATATCACTACCTGTACCTTAGGAGAAGTGGCGCGCAAGTCATCGACGCCTTTCGCCAGTGTGGCTGCTAGTCCTGCTGTATCTTCATTTAAGACATCATTTAAACCACCTGAAATTATAACGAGGTTTCGTCTATCAGCTGTAGTTTTTAGTTTTGCGCTCGCTTGCCTCATGACTGCTTCCAGATTGCGTCCTGGGAACGCCCCTACTGCAACCCTCTTGTCACCTCTTACCCTCTCTTTGATGGCTTTTGTGCATCGATTTAAATCCGAGTCCCCGGCGATTATCACATGCTGTGACTTTTCAGCTGGAGTGTCCTGCACCTGGGGGCTACTCGCACCTGTTACGCCGGCTGCTTTCTCCCCTCGCAGCCCCACCACTACCTCGCTGAAGCTGGGCCTTGTGACAGTTGAACCGGCTAAACCTGTTTTTTTCCAAACTTGCTTGCTCTTCCTTCTCCACCGTTCTGGTTGCCGGTTCTCTACTGTTCTCTCCGTAGGCCGCTTCTTTGTTCAGCTTCGCTAGTGCTTCTTCGGTGGACTTCAGTCTTTCTCCCATTGCCCTCGTTTTCTCTTGCTCTGTCGCCAACGCAGTCTCGAGCTCATCGATTCTCACCAGCAGTTCACTTTGGGCAACCATCATTTTCTCCATTTTTTCCACGACCTCACATTGCCTACACTTCGCGTCAGCCTCTTCTCCATCCGCTTCTACGCTTGGGTCCACTTTCAAACCCACTCCACATCCTGAACACTTTACACCCTTTTTAGCCATGTCTTTCTGACACCAATTGTCCCTATACTCGATAATTACTAAACTCGAGCCCTGCACTACGAAAAAAAAAGAAAGTCTAAACTCTACCACAAAAATTTGCGTGTTCAATGTACGCGCACCTCCGCCACGGGGTGCACGTCCCAAGGATACACACAACGCCATCTATAGATCAAAACATAAACTAGAGGTGGCTACATACTACTACTACTACTACTACGACTACTACTACTACTACTACTCTGTTCCCTCCTACTACACAGGAGGGAACGACCCCCGGCGTAAAGAGCTTTGCCCCCAAAGACGCTCTGTTAGGTTGCACCGTCTGGTGCCACGGGCGAGTAGAGCCATATTCGGCTGCTGAGTAGGCCGCATGCTCGGTGCAAGCAGAAAATCAAGAATATATGCACACACCGGACGACTTCACATTCATGCGCTAAGCATGAGTAAATCGTCGAATGTTTCATGAGGTATAGTTGGGAATGAAACTAGCCATTCATGGATTTATTTTTAAGTATTACATTGCATTACAGTCCACACACCACAATGTAAGGCGCTTGGGGCGCCTCACACCAACCTCGGCCATAACATATGAGCTTGTCACGCGGCTATCGCACAATAAAACACAGCGCGAACCTTACATTCATCACATCCAAAGCTGTGTGGTGGGAGGCTATGCTACTCGGAGCGTGCCCGGAAGACCAGATCTAGTCTTCCGGCTGGCTGAAAATGACGCCGGTATTCAAGGCCTGGCCGTCGCCTGAGGAAAGGGGTACCCTTGACTCTCGCAAGGGCCCTTAACATCTCTCTCTCTTTGGCACGTAAAACGCCGGCACTTAACATGATTAACGGCCTCATCTAATTTTTGCATGATCTTTTTTTTTCCGCAACCTACTTCTAAGGAGCTTCGCTCATCGGTTGCTTTCGTAAATGGAACAACTGCTTGTTCTTTTTTTTCGTAACGCCTCCTTTTCCTTATTCATAGGGTAGCAAACAGCTTGATATGCTCGCATACGGTTTCGAAAAGGCAAGCAAAACAAGTGCATGCATCATAGCTGTGTCTCAAGCTAAACCTGAGGGGACAGGGGTGGGTGTGCAGGGCTGTTCTCAAAACACCTCAGGAGAACAATTTCTCTTTATAATTTTAGCTTAAAACAAAAAAAGAACATTCGGCCGATCCCACGCGCTGTAGTAGTTAGCGTAATGCGAAGCAAATGCATGTAGACTATCCTGTATTGCTTGCTTTGAGCGAATAGTTATAAGGTGAATGTATCAGTGTCAATTTTTGTGAAAGGAAGCGCGTGTCCTGCGTGCTCCGGCGGCTGCTGCCAGCGCGTTCAACTGGGAGCGAGAGCAACGACGGCCTCTTTCCGCGCTATCTCGCGACGAGCGAAACAAGCAGTCATTGACGATATGGAACCAGCGGCAAGATTGCAACCCCCTCCCCTTCCACGGCGACTACACAAGAGACCAGTCACAGACCTATGCAGCGCTGGCCTCCCATAGCAGAAATGATCGACGTCCTGCTTTTACGTTACGGACGACGCGAAATCAGCAACATGTTTCTATGCGTGCTGTTACTTTCTTTTTAAAGATACGCCCACGTTCCTTTTTTTTTTGTGTCGTTACGTTTCGCCAAGAGCCGTATGCTGGATTACAGGAAGGCGAAAAAGAAAGGTTTGACAAGGAAACTTTATTTTATTAGTCAAAAGTTGTGTATTCCACAGACAAAGAAGTGGGGTGGCCACGTCGCCTACGAGCACAATAGCCCAAAATGACAAAACCCGTGTTTAAAACTGACGCGGAAACGAAAGGGTCAAGACAACAGCCACGAAAGCCTTTGCAGCCGATCACAGAGCTGCGCTTCATCGGGCAGCGTGTACAATTTATATTCAGGCAGGGCGATAGAACGCCGGCCACGAGCCAGAAAAATCAGTCACATCAATGCTTGTTTACAGCTAATGTGAGCGAGTTTTGTGTCATTGAAACGTCAGGCCAGGTGAACAACACACGTGCAGATAAGTAGTGAACAGGCCATACGCGCGATACAGTCCCGCGACAACGAGCGAAAGCGTTTCCGCACGCCAGTGCACCGAAATAATTACAAGCCTCTATTCATAGCCTACCTGCGCATCATTTGTGCCATAAAAACTTTAGACAGGCAACTACTTAGCAGAATATCAAGCATACCACAAAGGAAATTGCTGATTTATTTTGTCACACACGAAATTAAACATATCAGCGATAGATTTGCACTAAGATTTCAACGTTCATTAATTTGCTCAACTCCCCCTGTGACTCTTCGGTCGTACTCCGCGTGTTGGTTTATCCAGTAAAATATTATTAGCGCATGCGTGAACCGGCCTTCGATTAACTTACACAAAAAAGAAATCAAGCGCCTTAACTCTTATCTTTCACGTGTTCTCTCCTTCCCCTCCGTTTTCCGGAGTGATAAGTTCGTCTTTTGCAGGATCATGCGAAGATAATTTTTCGTGCCTCCCTTCTTTTCCGCTGACGTGCGCCTATCAAGTTGATATATATATATATATATATATATATATATAGTGGGCGTGTGAGGTTGTATTGACATATTATGTTCGTGATTGCACGCCCCGATTCTTCGAATGGCGAGCCGAGAATGTAAAATAGGTCGAGACATATACACTTTTACATGACAGTGAAGGTATGCAGTATTGCGTCACAAGGAACCTTGCAAGTAAGAACTTAGGTTCGAGTGCATCAAAAACGTCGCTCTCTCCTAGCAGTGCCCTCTTGAGGAGGATGTGCTAGTGTGGTCCTTGCGTGCTAATATCCCGCAATGGGGGAACGTCGTCAACACATGCTAAGTGTAATTTATTACGAGCAGTTCATTTCTACCTTGAAACAGTGATGGTTGAGTCGGAATTCGTTAACTATCTGCTCTCACCATGTTTTTTTTTTCCTTGCGTAGCCGAATCGTCAAAGCTGAGTTCGAACACGAAGCATATAGTTCCCGTCAAAGAGGTTACTGCACCAGCCGATGGAGGCGGAATTGTTGTAGGCCCGTGTACTCAGATTTGGGTACATGTTAAAGAACCCCAGGTGGTCGAAATTTCTGGAGCCCTCCACTACGGCGTCTCTCATAATCATATAGTGGTTTTGGGACGTTCAACCCCACAAATATACCGAGGTTACTGCACCAGGAGGTTATATATGACAAACACACACACACACACACACACACACACACACACACACACACACACACACACACACACGCACACGCACACGCACACGCACACGCACACGCACACGCACACGCACACGCACACACACGCGCACACGCACGCACGCACGCACGCACGCAATATTCTGTTCCCCAAACTAAAATCACAGGCACGCAGTGCGAAGCCGGCAGACTTTACACACGTGCCATATTTCTCACATTAATGAAATAGGAAAGCGACCAGGAGCGTAATATTAACTTTTTTTTAAAGCTATACCAGCTGTCCGCTACAATCGTTGACCTTCGTAATGAAACATCACGGAATGTCAGAAAAACTGCTGCGCACACTCTTAAGAACCACGGATTATCCAAAGACCTGCTCTTTACGGAGCGCAGACTCTTCAGAAACATACTCGAAGAATTTCATTGAAGAATTCAGTTTCTTTTTGTCTAGCGCTTCTTTACTGCCTATTTCACACCACCCAACTAGTCATCTAACTTCAAAACTTCCGTGCGCTGGGCAATAGACGGGAAGAGCGCGATCACCCGTTTACCGATACCTATTCCTAGTGGCAGCAAAATCATTTCTTCCTTAATAATACCAAGCACCTCCAATAAATCTGGTCTCACAGACATCCCGCTATGTAGTTTTCTATAGGTTAGTAAATGAATGACGTGAAGGTAAAGTTACATATTATGGCTTAGCGTTCGAAAACTGTAATATTACGAGAGATGGCGTACAGGAGGACTTCGAGAAACTCAACCACATGGGGTGTTGTGACGTTCACCTATCCCTAGCCTCACGGGCTTAACCATTCCGCCTCCATCGAACGCAAACGCCCAGGTCGAGATTCGATCCCGCGATATTCAGGCTAGCAATTAAACGCCACAACAACTTGACCAATGGTATATTGACGTAAAGAATCAGGCGTACCCTTACATATGGCCACATTCCGCGTTGCATTAGTCTCGCCATTCAGATACCGTCAGTGAGTATGGACTCGTACTTGACGTCCAAGTGTCTCTTGCAAGTCTACAGTTTCAAGGTCAATTTCAACACTCCCGCTATACCACTTGCCAATTGCATGTGATGAATGTTGGCTTGAGCTAGTGTCTGGTCGATGCCAGCGTAGCAGTCGAAAAAAATGTCGTCGCACTTGCACTCGAGGATGTCGTCGACAAGAGGCTGGACTCGCGCCACATAACTTGTGCCGGGGAAACACATCGTCAGGTACGGCAAGTCCTGCCACGCGCACATGCCCACGACGATTTGCGCACCCTCGGGGTCGGACTGTTTTTCGGCGGTGATTGCACACGCGTAGCGCTCTCTCCCTCTGGTCAGGGTCACGTACGCGATGTCCACTCCCAAAAACGTTAGCGCAGTCGCTATCAGCGTCTGCAGCGTGAAGTCGTGGACGGGCGGCACGCTCCGATCCAGCGCGAAGAGCACCCACGTGAGCCTCTGGTTGCGTGCAAAGAGCCAGCAGTAGGCCGCAGCAAGCTTGCGAAGTCGTACCAGGCGTGACTCGGCAGATTTCAGGGCAGCACAGACTTTGTCGCGGGCCTCTTTGCTATCCTGGACGTCTCCGAAGCGCAGGCCCGGTATCACCTTGTCGTCTTCGAGGCTGCGCACTTGGTCCAGGGACAAGTGTCTCATGTGAAGACACAGTGTGTGGATGTCCTCTTCTGCCATTAACGGCTGAGAATGGGGGTCTTGTTCGGAAAGTCGCTCGATGTGGGCAGGTGGTCGCTGTGCAATGTGACAGCACGAGACTAGAACGTGCTGTTTAGTGGCGCAGCAGATAGGTGGTCGCTGTGCAATGTGACAGCACGAGAATTGAACGTGCTGTTTAGTGGCGCAGCAGATGTCTATACGCCTTCCGTGACGCCCACTGTATATGATCGAGCCTCCGCGCTGTTATTGGCATGGATAGCTGTAGGAGTTTGCCGAAGAAGTATAGCCTGCGAACGAAGACCCTATCCTGGATCTGAATCGGCGTGAGCGACTAAGAACTCACCTTGTAGTTCCGTAACAGACCCGAATGTGTACTTGAGATGCGACATCTGGTGGACGGCGCGTTTCTTCACAATAGGAATCGACACGGGAAAAGATTGCGTTTGCGCTTGCTCCCGATAACGCAGCGGGAAAATATTACAGAGCGATATCAACTTCACGTACGTCCTTAGATGGCTGGGGAAAGGCTATCTGGTCAGAAAAAAGAGATTATACAGCGTAGGCGTTTTCTGAAATCCAGTGCGTGCCACTTTCGTCCACATTCTGCCACTTCACGGTAACGTAGACATAAGAATGTGGGGCATGGAATAACGTACCTAGTGATTCATACTGAAGCTTTTGCGCGCACACATGAAGACAAATACAATGGACACACAGACACCAGCACAGTCCCTAACGTATTTGTCGTCGTGTGTGTGCGCTAAAGCTACAGTATGCAACGAAACTAACTAGCCCGTCTTTCCGTATTACTTCGGTGATTCGGTGCTTAGCCATTCGTCTCGTTTGGCGTCACTGGGAGCGTCATATGCGGACCACATTTTGGATTATCATTCCAGCGCCAGCTTTTTTATGCAGCGTCATTTGTGTTAATCAAGTAAGCAATTATAGTATACGGGATTCTCTTATGTTTTGAAGTTAACCAGAGCTTTCGGCTCGGTTGGCACTGGTAGAATACCTCCCACCGCTCCTCACCACCCATAGCTCCGAATAACTCCCTTGAAGTGCGTTCATGAGGAACAAATAGAAGAAACTGTGAGAACGCAACTCCTGGGATTCGTGCCAACCCCCACGTGTTTATGTCATGTCAGAAGGAGTCTGAGCAGGCGTCCTTGGGGTGTCAGGGATGACCAACGCCACTTTGGGCGCCAGAACGCAGACGCCATTGCTTCTGTTTTCTGCATGCCTCACAGGTGCTAGAAATGCGCTACTATGTGAATGTGTTATTAAAAAGGGGAAAATTTAAACCTTGCGCTGTGAAAATGTGTGCACTTGAAAACTTAAAGACAGTTCCACGTCTGTGCAATCTTCAGCGCAAATGGCGTGCAAGCGCTAGTACCCGACAAGCTCTGATTGAGTTATAGCGTTTTGTATTAGCATATATATCTTCCTTGACCACCTCCTAACCCTCACGCCACACCTCGTCTCCATAGCTTCTCTTTCCCACCCCTTTTTATGCTATACTGTACTATGTAATGCTATGGTTTACCCTTGCCTGCCTTCTTTCTTCCTCATCAGCCTCACTTTCCTCTGTAACCTCTTGGTATGCTTTACCATGCATGAATATTCTACGCTAGGACCTTCTTGGTACATATCTTCATTTTGTGGCGCACACGGGCTGAGTCCTCTGTCTGCCAACATCAACGGCCTTAACTCCAGCTTAAGCAGCAGAGTTCCTATGGTCGGTCGTATGGCCGGTATATGAATATAGTTGTGTTATTTCGTGTTTCCGGCTCTAAACATTGCCTTTCGACAACCTGTAAGCATGATTCTGATGTTATGACGGTACACAGGCTATGGAATTCATAAATTCCTTTCGAAGACGCTAGACATTGCCCACTCGGCAAATTCAGCGATTCGCAAGCCAGGTTACGTCTTAGCAGAAAAAACTCTGTCATATTTGAGCATCCGTGCGCGTGGCCTTCGAGAGTGGCTCCGGCAACAAGCGACGACGCGCTGCGGCTCTCATGGCGGAGGCCACGCCGTTTTCCCCACGCTTACCGCAGCCACCATGAGGTGCCTCCACGTACCTGCTCCAAGCTTTACAGCGCTGGAATTAAGCTGTGCAGTATTACACTAGCGCGCTCGTGGTGGCGCTGGGAGTTATCCACTGCCTTTGAACTGAGAAAAATAGAAAAATAGTGATCAAAGCTTTGACACGCGCTGAGGTGGCTACTTTTCCCGGTGTCATCCCTTTGTTCGGCTTTCCAGCGATTTTCCAGGGACAAAAGGAGAGAGGAGGCAGTGTACGCGCATGACAAATCCTCGCAACTACGCTGGTAATTTACGAATTCAAAACACTTTCCGGGCAATCGACTTGTGAAGCGGTTAATAAACGAGAGTTATCTCATTCGATAACAACTTACAAAAGTGCTCCTGCTTTTCTTAAAAAAACAGCTCCAGTAATCAACAGCCAAACACGAGGCGCTCCTTGGGTTTCGTTTCGTTTTCCATTATTGATATGCCGAGCCATACGAGCTACAACATCCCATCGTCACTTCCGAGTGCCATAGGGTTTCGTAATTTTCATGTCGAACAGATATTCTTAGGCGATCGTCATCAGTTTCGTCACCTACCTGACTACGCCCACTTCAGGGCAAAGACCTCTTCCTTGTTCCGCCAATCGTACGCTTGCAACGGCTACGTTATCGCCCACAAACTTTTTATCTCACGTGCCTAGTGAACTTTGCCTCACCCTTGGGCACTCAATTGTGATCTCTTGGGTGCCACCGCAGACACAGCCGCTGACCATACCGCTTTAAGAAGTGAGATTCGTAACGAGCACGCGCGGTGCACAAAAAAACGAGCAATGCCAAAAGCGCAGGAATAGTGGTCTTCCAGCAGAGACAGCATACACCGGTCCCATGTGAGTGACGTCATGACGTAGGTAACACCACGCTGTCCTGGGGGTTCGTTGCAGCGCCCCACATTCGGTGCGTTCGTTGCTGCGCCCGTGGTTGCCAAAGGAACGAGTTGCTAGCTGAAAGAACCAAAGTAGAGTCTAGTTGTAATATGATAGTTCGCACTCGTTTTGTATGCACCTGTCGCGTCCTTATTTGTGTTTGTCACAGCGTGTTTATAGCTGCTTGCCGTTCTTGCTTTCGCATTCATTGCTCTCCCTTGAGGACAACGATCGAAGGTATTTACAAGAGAAATAAGCCTATTGTACCAAAGCACAGATACAACTGATTTTATTTAGCCACGTATTCCAGGCCATCACACATTGCCTGGCCGTCTTCCCAATCCATTTCAACCGAAATATGCAAGGCAGCGAAGCGCACTTTCTGGTGTTGTCAGAGGATACTTGTGGGAGGGCTTTCCGTCCACGCGTCAAAATTAATTGATTGATATTTGGGGTTTAACGTCTCAAAACCACTATATGATTATGAGAGACGCCGTAGTGGAGGGCTCCGGAAATTTAGACCACCTGGGGTTCTTTAAAGTGCATCCAAATCTGAGCACACGGGCCTACAACATTTCCGCCTCCATCGGAAATGCAGCCGCCGCAGCCGGGATTCGAACCCGCGCCCTGCGGGTCAGCAGCCGAGTACCTTAGCCACTAGACCACCGCGGCGGGGCGCGTCAAAATTAAAACGCGCTGAAAGGTTTCTTAGCCACTTAAACAGAAGGAAAATTTTTTATGCAGTTGAATCCCCGCGCTCTCATTAGTAAAACGACAATTTGGCGTCACGTTTAGGGTCGTAACTGCGTAGCCTTGGCCATGTTGTGTCATCGTTCTAGTCGCCGCAGTCTTCGTAATTCGTCAATCGACGTCGTCTTCCAGCTGGATAAGTACAAGAAAGGAAGGAAATAAATTTAGGCATAGTCATGTTAAATGCGTTAATCAAGTTAAATGCGTTAAGGCTTGGTTTTACTCTGTGCTGAGTACGAGAAGAGATGGCACACAAGAATCAAAATACCGTCGATGTGATGCCTGCTTACAAACAGTCTGATTTTTTCGTGAGTCCTCCCTTGCCACGGAATGACTCTTGTTAAGGAGTCACATAAACACTGTTTAGATTTCATTATACTCCCCTCGTAGGGTGTTGGGACCTCAAAGAAAGCTAATGCGAATTTATAAAGAGAATTATAGGGGCGAAAAATGACAACTCAGCTATAAGAGTAAGGCATACTATCTCTAGAACTGTAGCATTGTTGACAAAATTAGTTCAGCACCTAAATATACATGCTCCAGCAGCTTCATAGGCACCGACTGCTCCGTTTACTCCCCGTTACGTTCTTTTTACGTGAATGATGCCTGCGCAATGAAAAAAAAAACGTTCTCGAATAACTCGGGGCGCACCACACCTACATGTCGAAGTGTTATTTCACGTTACAGCACCTAAAAGTTCTCCATTTCCCGTGTAACACCAGCCTGCTTGAAAACGATAATCCTAGTCAATAAAACAGGCGTAAAATTAGTTGCTATCACATTTTTTTTCATCTGTGCACATATCTCATAAAGGCAAATGCGCAAGATGCGCAATGAAACACGAAAAGGGATAAACGGATGCGTGAGCACGAGTGATCTATAAATCATCACCAAGCGATGCGTTCACATATCTAAAACATGTGACGTCACCCTGGCATCACATGACATCGTCATCACATGGCACTGTCAGTACGTCAAAAGCGCACGAATCACGGAGGCCCTACAAAAACGACGCCGGTTTTCGTCAGCGCCGATATTCTCCGATACAGAAGGCAACACAATGACACGTTGTCTGCAGAAAGCTCTGGGCCAGGGTCAATGCAATCAGTGCAGAAGAACGTACCATGCAATATTATGTCGGCTTCGAGTAGCGTGAAGTGTGGGCAAATCAACCAAGGGTAAGCGTTTTCCGACAATATTCATCAGCAGGGCCGCCTCGTATGCCATATCCTGGTTGAAGTACCCGCCTCGCTCGAGCTCCTTAGGATCAACGCCGAAAGTACGGCCGAGAACCTGATACACTCCATCGGAATTCCCCTCTGGCGGTCTGGAGACTGCCACCCACGGTGATGATGTAAAGAAAGCGAAGCAGTAGACGTCGTGGCCCGTGCCTCCGCTTTGCGGAACCAGCGCACATCTTTGGGTGAGTTGTTTGCTTATAGACTGTGATTCAGCGGGGACGGGCTTCGAATGCACCTCCCACGAGAAGCGGTGAAAAAGGGAGTCCTGCTGGTCACCTTCCGCGTTCTCGACGCGATAGAGAACCAAGGGACCAATCGCCTTCTTAAGCATGAGGCACGTGTAGATGCTGCACAGACGCTTGAGCCGCTCATTCGCGTCTTCCATAGCAGAGATGCACGCGCGGAAATCGGCGATGGCGCCTGGAACGGACCTTCCCGTGATCTTCGGGATGCCAAGAGAACTGTCGCCGTCCAGGCAATACAGCTGATCGGCTTGCAGGCGGGAGAGTCGGGAGTCCAGCCTGTCCAAGTCCACAGCTGCCATTACGAAAAAACGGAACTACGCACTCGTGCGCTAGTAGATCGTGGCAACGATACACTTGCCGAGCGCTGATGTTCACCGCCGAGTCTGCCGAAGTGAACCACCTGGACCACCGTGCCGTCCGTGATCACGCTGAAGCTTCCACCCCAATGCAAGAATTGCTGGTGTACCTGTTGTTAAAGCGTCGAAGTATCTTGCGCTATTTGGGTAAGCGCCTTGTCAAGCTATTGGCAATGGTACTTCTGCCGTCACGCGTTTTACGCTACGGAAACGGAACGCATTGGAATTTCCGGTGGTCGATAAGAGGCTGGAAAGTCACGTGACTTGAACAGAAACGTCAACTACTGACGTCATGACGTCAGTGGTTGAACGGCACATCACCGTCCAGTTTACTTGGGGCAGTAGTGGTGCTAGCAGAACTGTGCGAATGGAGGTGTATCAGTCGTTATAAAGTCGAGGTGTATGAGAACCGTTGTAAGACGTTGTACTGCATCCATCAAAGTACAGTGTATGTGCGAAGCGCGGTTATGGGAGGGGAGAAGAAATTAATGAAAATTAAAATTTCATTGAATATACTTGGCCAATAATTTGATTTTTTGTGCGTGACAAAATAGTTTAGCAATTCATTTGCGGTGTGCCTCACGTGTTGCTGAGTAGTTGACGGCCTGAATGATTTTCTTATGCCACGAATCATAAGCAGGCACTCTATTATTTCACGCTTGCGTTTAATTTGGCGCACTGCCGCGTCAACACGCTATCGTTAATTTTAGCGGGACGGTATCGCGCGTATGATCTGTTCGCTAAATCTCTGCACATATAATGCTCACCTGACCTCGCGTTTCAATCAAACAAACCTCGTTCACAGAAGCCGTAAGGAACCGTTGTCGTCCCTGCATTTTCTGACGCGTAACCGACGTGCTATCGCTTATCTCGAAAAATGAATTCTTCACGCTGCCCGATGGAGCACACTGCTGTGTGCGGCAACGAAAGCAACAAGACCATACATGGCTGCTGTCTATGATCGCCCATTTAGTTTCCACATGAGCTGGAAACACGAGTTTTGACCTTTGGGGCTACTGTGCTCGTAGGTGGCTATGCAATACCACCTCTTTATTTGTGGGCTACGCAACAGCAGCATCTGACGAATAAAATACAGCTTCTTTGTCAAAATATGTCTTCTTCAGGTTATTTGGTTTCAAGTTAATGTTTTTTAGGTTTGCCAGAGGCAACGAGAGATCACGTGTACTTGCATCCATTATTCGAGCAAGTATTTATATTGCATGAGTACATGAGTAGAACCGGATCTGTGCAGGCCTGACAGGACTGACAGAGGTGCAGTGTCGACAGACTAAATGGTAAAGACGGCAGCCAAGTTGCTGTCGGCAAAACGCGTTTAATGAAAGGCTTGAATTCGTGTTGACTGGGCTACGTAGTTTTTGATTCATTTACTTGTGGCATGTGGATCGTGTGATCCCAAGTACTCATAGGCTCCTTCCTCTTCATGAAAAACGCGTTGCCGTCGTTTGTAGCATTGTGGGTCTTTACTTTTTCACACTGTCCCTCAAACATATTTGATGGACTAAATGCTTTCCGAAATTATTACAGGAATGTCGCTGGAGCCAATGTTCGCTCAACTTCATGAACTTACCTTTTTCAAGGCAGCGCTGTTTCCCTGACGATCGGCTAGTCACTGTGCCGAAACACTATTTCCAGCGATGTTCTCTCTTAAAAAAATTCTGATCGCTTCAGGAATCCCCGTGCTTGTGCACTTTAGCCCTGTTTGGTACTGAACTTCTGTAAGAAAGTTATAAAAATTGTCATAAGAAATGTGAATGAGTCAAATACGACGTGTCCTACTCGTGTTGTTGATAACTTTCGCATTGGTTCGGATACTCTGGGTTCATATCTTGCTCATTATGTCCTTATATCAATCGCAAATGAAAGTTGCTCGTAGAGATTGACACTTCGACACTACGTGCATCTCTCTGTATTTGTACAAAACGTGCAATAAAAAAGTAGATTTTATTTATGTTAATCGAGATTCGCCTCACTGAAAAGTCGGCCATCTCAACTTTCGCCACTTCAAAGTACACGAACGAATGAATGAAAAAAATGTTAACAATATTTTACGAATCGCCGCATTACCGAAGCTGCCAGCGAACCTTAAAGAATGCACGAACACCTTCAGCTTGCACGCAAAGTGCCAAAGGAGAGTTTCCACGCGATCCCCCTTCCTCTTGGTTTTTCTTCCTCTCCCTCTATTTGGTGACTTCAGCTGTGACGTCATTGGATGCCGGGCAGCCGCCAGTGGTAAAAGCGGCGCTGCATGCCGCTGCGCATAAGAATGCGAGAACGCGTTACACGGGAGGTATGAGGAGTTTCCGCCCCTTGGCATAGCAGCGTTACCCGATTTAACCGTCTTTGTCGAATGCGTGGTTGACTTGCGCGGCGCACCTCACTGCGGCGTCCGTTCTATGCCCGCCACAACGTGTCTTCATCTCTCCCGTAGTTGGAATGTCAAGCGAGCGCGATCTGACTTGCAATATCGATCGAGTGAGTGGTGAGAAGGAGCGGAGGCAACTGCTACGAACTCAAGTCAACCACCTTGCTCAAGCTTCACCTTATTTAAAATTCACAAAACAAGAAATGAAAAAGACGTATAGGCAAAAGAAAAGTTTTTCACACTGGTATCGAATTTGTTTATTTGTAAAAACTTGTGGAAGCCAACAAAAGCAAACATTCACATGCACCTCACCCAGTCAACAAGATCTTCGGATGCCAGATCGTTGATGACGTAATGAAAAATTTTCTGTTCATGACTTATTTCTAGTAGGACACCCGGCTACCGCCAGTGGTAAAAGAGGCGCTGCCGAGAGCGAATACATGGGAGGTATAGGGAGTTTCCTCCCCGTGGAACAGTTTGCTGGCGTTGCCAAAGGATACTGAAGTGGGGGCTTCTCATCCATGCGTTAAAATCAAGTCGCACTGCAAGGTTTTCGAGCTAATTTAGCAGAGAAACTAAAAGTTTTTATAACCAGTTGAATCACCACTTTGTCTTGTGTAGAAAAACACTTTGGCGCCACATTTAGGGCCGTAGCAGCGTGGCCTTGGCAATGTTTTGTCATTCTTCTAGTCGTCTAAATCGACGTAATTCGTCAATTGACATCGTCTTCCAGCTGGGAAAGTAAAAGAAAGCTGATGTTTTAGTTTTTTGGCTACCTCGTCTCTGTGCCGAGTACAAGAAAAGGCAGCGTACCCGAATCAAAACACCGACGATTTCGTCATTTCTTTGGTTGTCATACACGCTTAGACACGGTGTCGACTATTTTTCTCAAGTGTTCACTTGCCATGTAAATGACTCTTTAAGGAGAGTTCCGAAATTTTACTCCCGTCGGAGAGGACTGCAAGCTCAATGAAAGTTAGCCCGTCCCTTTAAAAGGAGTCATTGCGAAAAGGAAAGACTCACCTATAAGAGTGAAGCATACTCTCTTTTGTAATGTGGTTTTAATTGGCAAATTGATTAAACGCAAGTCACTGAACGCTCAAGCAGCTTCACGTACGGGCAACGCTTGTTCCGCTTACTTCTCAATAAATCCTTTTACCTGAATTACTGTGGCCGTAGCACACATCTTCAACATTCGAATCGGCCTGCTCATTTTGCCTCCCTTCGTTCAAAACTTCTTCATCATCAATATATAACGCTAACATGCTTAAAAACTAAAGTTCTAGTCGATGAAAGTGACGTAAACTACTTTGCTATCACACTTTCTTTCTTCTGCCTACGCATACCTCATCAATGCGAAAGCATCAAATGCATCATAAAACATGAAACAGGACATTCGGCTTTGTGAACTCGACGGATGTACAAATCATCCAATTTGAGATGATGTCAGATATTCAAAATTCAATACGTCGCTCATAGCATCACACAAAGACGTCGTCATCACAAGGCGCCGTCGGTATAGCTCAAAAGTGAACCGACCAACGAGACAATCACGTCGGGCTCCGGCAGCGTTCAGTGCAACTTTTTCAAGTGCACACATTTTCACAGCGCAAGGTTTGAATTTTCCCCTTTTTCATAACACATTCACATAGTAGCGCATTTCGAGCACCTGTGAGGCACGCAGAAAACAGAAGCAATGGCGTCTGCGTTCTGGCGCCGACAGTGGCGTTGGTCGTCCCTGACAACGCAAGGCCGTCTGCTCAGACTCCTTTTAACAAAAACACGTGGTGGTTGGTGCGGATCGCAGGAGTTGCATGAGCACAGTTTCTGCTCTGTTCCCCATGAACGCACTTCAGAGGGGTCCTTCGGAGCGAGTGGTGGTGTAAAGCGGTGGGCGGTATTCCACTAGTGACAACCGAGCCGAAAGACTTGATGAAATTCCAAACACAAGATAATCTTTTATATCATAATCGCTTACTTTATCAACACAAAAGACGCTGCATAAAAAAGTTCGCGCTGGAAGGATACCCCAAAATGTGGTTAGCGTGCGACGCTCCCAGAGACGCCAAACGAGACGAATGTGTAAGCAGCGAATCACTGGGGTGATTCGGAAAGATGGGCTAGTCGGTTTTGTTACATACTGAAGCTTTAGCGCACACACACGAGGACAAATACGATAGGAACTACGCTGGTCCTTGTGTCTCCCTCGTATGTGTCCTCCTGCATGTGCGCTCAAGCTCCAGTATGAATCACCGGGTACGTTATTCCATGCCCCATCTTCTTATGTGTACGTTACCGTGAAACGGCACAATATGGGTGAAAGTGGCACGCACTAGATTTCACAAAATGCCTGCGCAGTAGCATTTCTTTGCCTGACCAGATAGCCTTTTTGAAGCCATATAAGGACGCACGTGAACTTGATATCGCTCTGTAATATTTTCCCGCTGCGTTATCGAGAGCAAGCGCAAACGCAATCTTTTTCCGTGTCGATTGCTATGTGACGAAACGTGGAGCCCATCAGATGTCGCATCTCAAGTAGACATTCGGGTCTGTTAAGGAGCTACAAGGTCACTTCTTAGTCGCTCACGCCGATTCAGATCCAGGATAGCGTCGTCGTCAGCAGGCTATACTTCTTCGGCAAACTCCTCCAGCTATCCGTGCCAAGAACAGTGCGGAGGCTCGATCATAAGCAGTGGGCTACAGGAAGCGCGTAGACATCTGCTGCGCCACTAAACAGAACTTTCGAGACTCGTACTGTCACACTGCACAGCGACCGGCTGCCCGCATCAAGCGACTTTCCGAGCGAGGCCCCCATTTTCAGCTGGTCATGGCAGAAGAGGACATCAACACACTGTGTCTTCTCATGAGGCCCTTGTCCCTGGACCAAGTGCGCAGCCTCGAATACGACAAGGTGATACCGGGCTTGCGCCTCGGAGACGTCCACGATAGCAAAGAGGCCTGCGACAAAGTCTGTGCTGCCCTAAAATCAGGTCAGTCACGCCTGGTGCGACTTCCCAAGCTCGCTGCGGCCTACTGCTGGCTCTTTGCACGCAACCAGAGGCTCACGTGGGCGCTCTTCGAGCTGGATCGGAGCATGCCGCCCGTCCACGACTTCACGCTGCAGACGCTGATAGCGACCGCGCTAACATTCCCGGGAGTCGACATCGGGTACGTGACCCTGATCAGACGTAGATCAGACACCTGCTTCTTTACGACAATATACCATTGGTCAAGTTGTTATAGTGCCAATAGATAGCCCGATGGTCGCAGTATGGAATCTCGACCTCGGCAGCCGCAATCGATGGAGGCGGAACGGTCGAGACCCGTGAGCTTATGGTGAGGTGACCTTTACAACACCCCACGCGGTCCAGTTTTTTGGAGTCCTCTTGTACGGTGTCTCTCGTAATCGTATAGCAGTTTCGGAACGTTAACGGTTCACGCGTGCAAAAGTACGCACACATCTAATTTTGGGATACCATTCGGATGATTACGTTTCACACTTCCCCAACTTCGCCAATATATTATTAACGCTTCTGACAATTAAGATTTTTCTTCAAAGTTCGAAGCAATAAAGAAAAATAAACAAAACACAAAGAATGAAAATGCAGTTACCAGTGCACGTAAATCATATGTTTTCTGTATTTGTGGTTTACAAATTGCAACATTTCACATGCATTTAAATATATGTTTATTGCCCTGTGTGTTTTTTATTTTTGTCAGCGACCGCTTGCAGTGAGCTTGAAAGTTTTATAATTCCTAATTTTGTTTATGCTATGTACACGTTGTGTACTTTTGTCAGATGTGGTGTTTTGTTGCCGCCACCGCCACTGCCCTATGTGAATAGGGGGTGAGAACTTAGTCAAGCGGATAATCGCTTTTATTCTCACCCCCTCTATCAACTTTGTATTGATAGAATATAAACCATTATTATAATTATTTTCTTGACTTTATTTCAGTTCTGTGTTTTACCCTCATTGCACGTAGGCCTGTAAGTCCAGTAACGGCTACGCAAAGAAAAACCTTACATTACGACACTGTATCAACATTACACCCCACCCACTGGGGTGGTCTAATGGCTAAGGCATTTTGCTGCTGACCCGCAGGTCGCGGGATCGTATCCCAGCCGTGGCGGCCACATTTTCGATAGAGGCGAAAATGCTTGAGGTTCGTGTGCATAGATTAAGGTACACGTTAAGAAACCCCACGTGGCCCAAATTCCCGGAGCCCGCCACTGCGGCGTCTGCCATAACCGCATGGTAGTTTTAGGACGTTAAACTCAAACAGCTATTAGCATTACACCACGTCTTGGCGTTCTGTGACTACAAGTTACCATATATCTCCACAAAACAGAATATATGCCAGTTTGGTTATCCAAAGACAGACTTATTGCGGCTATTTCGGTAGCGCTATTATTGTGGTGACATTGCATTGCTGAGTAACTCAGGGGACGAATTGCAACTCATGATTACCGAGTTAGACAAGGAGATCAGAAAGGCGGGCTTTAAAATTAATCTGCAGAAAACGAAAGTAATGTACAACAACCTCGGAAAAGAGCAGCGCTTCGAGATAGGTAATAGTGCACTTCAAGTTGTAAAAAACTATGTCTACTTAGGGCAGGTAGTAACCGCAGAGCCGAACCACGAGATTAAAGTAACTAGAAGAATAAGAATGGGGTGGAGCACATTCGGTAAGCACTCTCAAATTATTACAGGTAGATTGCCACTGTCCCTCAAGAGGAAGGTATATAACAGCTGTATCTTGTCGGTACTTAGCTACGGAGCAGAAACCTGGAGACTTACAAAGGGGGTTCAGCTTAAATTGAGGACAACGCAGCGAGCAATGGAAAGAAAAATGCTAGGTGTAACCTTAAGAGACAAGAAGAGAGCAGAGTGGATTAGGGAACAAACGGGTGTTAACGATATAATAGTTGAAATCAAGAAGAGGAAATGGACTTGGGCCGGGCATGTAGCGCGTAGACAGGACAACCGCTGGTCATTAAGGGTAACTGACTGAATTCCCAGAGAAGGCAAGAGAGTTAGGGGGAGACAGAAGGTTAGGTGGGCAGATAAGATTAAGAAGTTAGCGGGTATAAATTGGCAGCAACAAGCACAGGACCCAGTTAACTGGCGGAACATGGGAGAGGCCTTTGTCCTGCAGTGGATGTAATCAGGCTGATGATGATGATGATGATCATGATGATGATGATGATGACGATGTTATTGTGGTGACCACATTTCAGACCTGAAATGATCGTTTCTTTTTTTAATTGCAGGAGATAAGTACCACAGGGAGAGCTCTGCTGGCGATGACTATATACACATGACAAGTTTCTGAAAAAACTACTCTTTTTTTCGCAATTTCAGGAGCGAGATCAACATCTTGCGCTGAAACCAGATATGTTGTCTTTAACTTCCAGTTAGGTTAAGAAGAGGCAAGGGTTCCAGGGAAAGTAGAAAGTCAGACAGGCAGATGAGATTCAGAAGACACTTGAGGATCATTCTTGGCCGATATAAGTACAGTTAAGTTTTTTTTCTTTAATTTAAAACGGCAACACATATTTTTGTGTGACTGTTGACTGTATGCATCAGTTGCTCTTCAATCAGTTAACAACACCGTATATGCGCATACGTGTGATTGTCGAAGACGTTTTGAAATCTCATGTTCTACCTAGTTGTGCTATTGTGTTCTACCTAGTTGTGCTACCTAGTTGTGCTACCTAGTTGTGCTACCTAATTGTGCTAGTTGTGTACATTGTATGTGGCATGGAATTCGTCCGTACGGACGCTTGGACCCTACGTGCACTGTCGCAACGTCGATGAGAACAGGAAGAAACCCAGAAATACGGGGCAGAGCGCTGTTCCTTCCTTTCCTCATCGATTCTGTGCTACCAAAGTTTGAGATTATGAACCAACGTATTCATTTAAAGTATATATGTTAGATACCTCTAAGGGATAAGGAGTAGCCGGCGTCGTGTTTGTGTGCCAACATCTCCTTACATCGCGTCATTAAAAACAATACTGCGAGGACAGCGTGGCCGCAACAAGCACAGGACAAGGTTGGAGGCCTTTGACCTGCAGTGGGACTAGTAAGGGTGAAGAGCATGATCATGATGGAGTCAAAGACGCCTGTAAAATCTCCGGCCTGTTGCTCCTCAAACGCTTTCTTCCTATATTTTCCTTTGTATAATCTCTTCGTAATTTAGTACTGCTGAAATTTGGGATTGTTGGAAATGTAGCGTCGACAAAAAAAAAGGCTCTCGATGAACATGTACACCCAAGAGGACACGACACAGACGCCAACATCCAACAAAGTGTTTTCGTAATAGTTTACTCATATTGCTTGAGGAAAAAAATATCACAGTATCCATCAGCACCTCTGTTGTGTCCTCTTCTTGAGTCCAGATCCATCCAGCGCTGTTTATTTTTTTCTAAACGACACCTCGCGATCCCATTGTAATCCTGGAAGTTACGTATATGGCTTCTTATTGAATCGGCGCCGTGATTGTATGCTTAAATTTCAATACGAAAGGTTAAGGTGTATCGAATCTAGGCAGTTTTTTCTATGTTCTGTGAAAGCGTGTTCGCATCCAGGTATTTTTCCCTCCTTGTAGAGAGTGCAGCCAGATTGCCAGATTCTTCATGATGCCATATCGTATCATTGACTGAACTAACATACTAGAATGCGCAGGGTACGCCTCAGTTTTCTCGATTCATGAAATGATATAGCAAACTGCGGCCTTTGATACAGTCTCGAGCACATCACCTTGTCTAACTTGATAACCCAGCTTGGAATTTCTCCTTTTTTTTCTGTTGCTACGTTTACACACACTGATCATTCCGAACTATTTGTTACAGGAAACGTTCTTTCGACGCCACGCACAGCGCGTTAGTCTGGTTGATGTCATGCTGAAGTCAGATGTGCCCGACTAACGATAGGCCAAAGACTCGCAGCGTCTATCCCCGCTGAAAAGAGCAGTGTGTGAGTGTCGTGGTCGAAGCTAGACCCTCATTCGCTGCCGGGAATGACGTCGACCGACTTGAACTCACTGTGCTTCCACCTTTCGAGCTTGTCAGCGGATAGGCTATGTTCCATCGACGAACGATTCACTTTGGACTTCGCAAAGCGAGAGCCATCCCCAATTGATAAGGGCCGTGTGTGCTATTCGCGTCTAGCTGGAAAGTATAGGAGTCCTGAAGTGGCGCCTGTGTTGCATGGCCCAGACATACTGCCAGCTGATCGAACTAGGTGCGATCCGACCATGGAAGCTATACTGGCGCAGACGCTACAGGCCACCCATGAATTGGGGAAACACTTATTAACCATACGCGGTGCAGAAGCCAAGAAGTGCGGTGCACGAAGGAAAGTCGGGAAAACCCGGCATACCTGTTGGTTGGTCGCCGTCGAAGGCCAGCCATACAACGAAATTTGCTGCTTCACCGCACGGAACAAGCTGCCGTGCGCCGCAGTACACCAACCACCGGAAGGACGTTCTGCTATCCTCGTTCGTTCACTCCTGGAGGCACGTTTGGTAGCTCTGGACAGTCGCACTCTTGGGGACCTGGAGTCGGTGTCAACTGTTACGGCAACGCTGGCCATCAAGGGCCGACATAGCCAGTCTTACGCCACCTACGAAATATGATAACCGGTGAGAAGGTTTTAGACTGGAGCGAACATTTTGGCTGTAGAGTATGGCCATTGCAGGTACGGATGAGGCTGTACGCTTATAATGTTGCCGTGGCTCTTGCCTTTTGAACGTAATTAAATAAAGTAGATGTTCGGGGGAGAGTGGAAACTTGTGGAGATGAAAGAACATGGCTAATCTTCTGTCATAGGAATCGAGATACGTTGTTAAGCGCTTATTGTGCATTGTTTCGTCACAAGGGCAAAGGAATGAACGCTAAAACAACAAACTGTAATGTCACGCAAACAACGGCGAGCGGCATCACAAGCAGAAAAGACGCGCAAAGACGAACGCAAACAAACTGTCGCTCTACACTTGAAGTGAGCCGCTCAAACACCAAGAAGCACGAACTAAATAAGAGAAGTTTAAAAGCTGCAATTATTGTCGGAGTCTTCATTTCGACATTGAGCCACGGTCACATGGCGTGCGCCTTGTGACCGCGGCTCAAGACACCCGCGTCTTACGTCGAAGCGCGCTCTGAACTCGTGCTTTATTACGCAGCGCCACCACCAAGCGTACGTGACGATAACAGCGAGTTTTACCCATGACCCCAGGTCTCCTATAGGTTCATTGAGAAGGCCGTTTATGTGTTCGGAGGGATAGAAGAGTTTGAGATCTGGTTGGGTGAAACGCAGGCGGTGTTGGCGAAACGCGAGAGACTCCACACGAGGCGAAAATTCAAATTATGCGAGACGTGGTCCCGACGACCCACGTCGCACGCACTAACTTGCCCACTGCGGTGGGTTAACGGTGGTCGCATGGGAGGACGCGGAGCTCTACAAGTGTTCTTACTACAAACATTGAACAAGGCGACTAAGGACTGCAAGATCAGCAGCAGAGACCATCCCCCGCCTCACGTCAAGCTCTCCTGGGCTCAGTGTTCACCCCTTTTGCATGTTGCAAATTTGTTTCTATCCCAGCAAAGCCAGACTCAGTATTGGTACGTGGGCTCCAACGAACTCGATCTGCCGGATTGCGGAGAACCCTTCTGCAAACTAGAGCACATGCTCTGGCGGTGTTCTTCGTTACAGCACAACGATCGTCTTACCACGGAAGCGGAGTGGGAGGAGGCGCTCAAGAGTTCCGAGCTCACCGCTCAGCTGCGGGCTGTTCAGAAGGCCCGCGGCGTGGTGGTCAGCTACGGCATGCCATTGGAACGTGCAAACTGCCAGCGGTGGATCTTCACGTGTGAGAGGGCTTTCCGAGTCAACCCTCTATAACATCATAACGTAGCAATGTTTGTCTGTAATACTGGGTCGCGGCCCCACACTGCGTCTGCCTCGTTTAGTTGGTGACACGAGACGTCTTGAGGACCGATGCCAGTTTTCAATTTTCGGGTCTTTGGATGGCGCGATCGCGACAAGTCCGTGAGTGAGATGGGTTCTGCGCATGCGCCTCTATATAAGTACGTCACAAGCAAAAACTGGCCGGCTACGTGTCTATCGTCCATTCCAATGCAGCAAGCGAGCTTTAAGTCGACATGTGGACCGCTGCTGAAGCTAACATCTTCCCCCATGTTTGACCCCTGTATTCACAAACACTCCTCGATTCAACTTTCACCCTTCACTTGACAGAGTTGAGCACTGCGCCACCACTCGGTTGAAAATGACACTCTGCTACACAAGAATCGCAGCAGATTATCGGTGGTACGCAGTGAGTTGCAGTGCCTAGAGAAGGCGCCCCAATCGGCTTTCTCAAGTGAAGGTGAAGCATTGAGTGAAGGGACGTTCTAGAGTACGGGGGTGAGTTTTGCGAGATTGCACGCGCATCGTCTGGAATAGAAACGAAGCTATAGTTGAAAGCCGCATCCACGGTTGCGAATAACACGATCGTAGCGGCTGCTGAAATCTGGAGAAACGCTCGTGGTCTTCGTGCGCAGTCGAAACAAAACTGCTGAACGCTGGTGCTGATGTATAGCGAGGCTCAATGATGGATGGAGGCTACAAACTTTCGAAAGAATTCGAAGCTGCTGCTTGTCGCAGTTTTCACTGGTCACTGCCTACTCGATCACAGATAATGGCCATGCAGTCCGCGTGCGCCGGGGGAAATATAAAATCAAAGGTGTTTTCCGCAGCCACTGAAGCCTTGGTCACCAACAACACGTTTGCGGGAAGATTGTAGATGCATGGTGACGACGACTTTTTGAAGGAACGCAGCCGTTTCGGTCGTTCTCGAACGCCGTTTTCGCTCCATTGCGCAGTGACAGTTGCGACGCTATACGGGCTCTGATAAATTTCTGAATTAGCAGAATTTGTCAACTGATAACAAATTAACGGGAGTTTGATGCCATCGAAGAATATATACTCTGGTCAGAACCACAAAAGATGTCCTGGTTATCCAGTTTTTCTGAGTAACAGGGGTGGAATTAACGGAATTTACTGTATTTTCATGCAAGCCGGCCAACTTTCTGCAGAGATCTCGAACTCCTATAATTGTTATTCAGCAATCATTATGCACATCTAAAAATGAATCTCTTTGAGTTTCACGCTTTAGTACAATTGGCTGTTCAAAACGCAATTTTTTATTGTTTTTCTCTTTTCCAGCATCGGGCAGAACTGAAGTTAGATGAAGTGGTGACAAGAAACCCGGAATCAGAAAACAAGATGTGTCAACAGGACAACGCCAGAATTGTCACTGCATGCGCTGATGCAGTGGCAAGCTAGAATTAGTTGCGGTTGCACCTCCAACGATTCTTCAAAAGCTCCAATAGAAATGCTGAGCAAAGTTGCACCGTACTTGTACACAACACTGCGAGCGACGGTTTCATATATTTTGCATTGTGTACTTGCAAAAAAAAAAAAACAGGAGTCCTCCGTTTGACGATTTCATATATTTTGCATAGTGTACTTGCAAAAAAAAAAAAAAACGGGAGTCCTCCGTTTGACATGGCCTAATGTCTCAGCCGAGAACGGACAACATGGTTGCCCTAATCGTGATGTGAAGGAAATAACAAGCCCAGTGTCCTTTCCATACAATAAACATACGATGCCTCATTGAATAGGAAAATGCTTGAATACTCTTCTGCCTACCACGGTGGCTCCGTCGTTAGGGTGCTCAGCTGCGGAAGCAAAGGTCACCGTGGATTCGATCGCGGCGGTCGCATTTCGGTGGGGCCGAAATTGCAGAGGCCCGTTTACTGGGCAATGTCAGTGCTCATTTTAAGGAAAGTTATGGTCAAAATTTCCAGAGCCCTCCACTAACAGCATTTCTCATAATCATATCACGATTTTGAGACATTACACTCCAAATAATATTCAAGACGATAGTCTTATTTTGGGATACGTGAACCGAAAATTTTGGTCCGTTTTTCTGTCTCACGAAACGATTCAACCACCCGGCCAAAGCTAAAGCCCTTGCTGAACGCCCATCTATCTTGAACTGGTGGCTGCGTTCATACTTGCGAACATTGCCGATCAAATATAGCGAATATTACGCATATCTGAGGCGTAACATAAATACGTGCGTAAAAGGTGATGTGTTGCATTTAAAGACAATACACAGACACGTAATTTTAAAGACCCTAGCGCTTCTTAGGCTGCGCTGAAAATGCGACGTTATGCACGAAAAAAAAAGCCAATGGAAGACCTTTGCAGTGTGTCACGCAGATACGCCGCCAATTTCTATTATTCAATACTGATCTGATTCGTAAGGATTCATCCGTGGTTTTTGGTGCCTTGTACTCGCTTTTTGTAAATACGTATCATTCGCGTAGCGTTTTCTGAACTGTCTTCAATGTGATATGCAGACGTTTATATGCCGCTGGAAAATTCACATGAGTTGCGAATGCGCGCAGTCGAAGACGACACCATGGATTGATTGATTGACTGATTGATTTGTATGTGGGATTTAACGTCCCAAAACCACCATATGATTATGAGAGACGCCGTAGTGGAGGGCTCTGGAAATTTCGACCACCTAGGGTTCTTTAACGTGCACCCAAATCTGAGCACACGGACCCACAACATTTCCGCCTCCATCGGAAATGCAGCCGCCGCAGCCGGGATGCGAACCCGCGACCTGCGGGTCAGCAGCCGAGTACCTTAGCCACTAGACCACCGTGGCGGGGCTACATGAAGTAGTTATGCAAATGATGGGTCTTTCTAAAAATCATTCAATCACTCGAACTTGCTAGAATGGAAAACAAAAAACAGCCGATTTGATTGATAATCGAACGCCTCATATATGGGACATGTTGCGCCTCATATATGCGACATCCGACTAACGGGAGTAGGCACCGCATATATACGAAACAGTAGAAATGAAAAACGAAGCTATGAAAAATTGGCAGATCCCTCCGTGGTGGTTTGCGCCAGGACTCTGAGGAACAACCAACCACGTGCACTGGAAATCGATGACATGCGAAGCACGAATGAGGAAGGTTGATGTGTCACTTTAAAATCAGCACAACGTTACGAGGTTGAGGTAAATGATGCCGTATATGACTTCTGCGTCATGATCATCATGTTCGCGCCTGGCATTTGTGTTCGTCGTCCATTCACGTCACGCAATGTCAAATTTGGTATATCTGAAGCTGGCGAAACGGCCGCGAGCACGCTATGAGTGTAGCATGTAGTGATGTTTTACATGACACGCATGTCATGATTATCTTGTTTGGACGTTCCATTTACCTTCGTCGTCTATTCACGTCACGTAACACCAAATTTGGCATATGTGAAGCTAGCGAAACGGCTGCGACCGCGCTATGAACGTAGCATGTCGTCATGTTTTACATAACATGCATATCCAGATTATCATGTTTGGACGTGTCGCTTACCTTCGTCGACCATGCACGTCACGTATTAGGAAATTTGGTACCTGTGAAGCTAGCGAAAAGACCGCGAGCACATCATGAGCGTGGCACGCAGTCATGTTCTTACATGACACGCATGTGACGATTTCCACGTGAGGGCCTGTAAATTATGTTCGCCATGCAGTCACGTCGTAATATACTAGTTTTACGATATTACATGTGAACGAAACGACCGCATGAATAACAAAACCATGACATGTAAACCTCAACATTCATGACAAACATGTCATGATTTTTATGCTATGACTATAGTCAGTTATGCCCATCATACAGTCATGTTATGCCATACTAAATGTGGTATATATCCCGTTATCCAAACGGCAAGAAGAGCTAAAAGTCGTAGGCAGCTGAATAGATAGATAGACAGATAGGGTCAAACTCGCCGAAGTTCACTAAGAAATGCTTCGCATTAAGATATGAAAGATCCTGGTTTATAAACACCCCTCGGAAATTACATCACAGTCCTTAAGCGCGTGGATGTACGGCTGCTTGTATTTTTTTTATCAGAATGACGCCCCTTACAGCTAAATCCATTATCAGACACGTGACCAGCGGCCGAGTAAGCACGTGCAGTAAAGTCCTTGTGGCGAGGCATTGCATTGCAATCCGCCGCCAACGCTCGAACGAAGCGGAGCCTGTCGCCGCACTCCTGAAGAAAAAAAGTATGTTCAAACGCCCCATCGGTCGGAAAGCTTTTTAACTTCAGGCTCGACATCTGACTAGCGGGAGGTGAACGCAAGCTTCTTCACTTCACCCTTCCAGGTCGCATCTTCGCCGCGCGTAGGAGATACGACCGACGCTTCCGTCACAACAGCAAGTACACCGAGGGTTCCCTCTAGCCATAGCCAACACTCCACGCAACATTCAGCTTCCATAGGCGCCTTCAGGGTCACTGGCAGCCATGGCGTACGTGGAAGTGCTGTGCTCACACTTTTCGAGAGTGCCGCAACACGAACTGCGGTGCTTGGACAACGACGGCTTCACCGACCTTCCAAAGCTCGCCGACAAGTCTGTACCAGAAGCAGTCAGCGCGGTTCGCGCCCATCTGGAATCCATAGCCGCTATGCGCGACCGTCTGGACTGCGCGGCTCACTTATTCACCTGCATGGCCGGCCTGGGCGTCATAGGGTCCTGGGTTCTCTATCGCGCTGACCGTAGGGAGGACCCCACTGATATCGTCGGCGACATCCTGAAAAAAATGCGGCAGAGACGCGTCCACGGCGTGTTCGCCAAAGCGACGGAAAACGTCTGTTGCACCTGCCTGCTCGTTCCCGAAGAAGAGAGAGGCAGGGACTTCAGGCCTTACTTGTTCGTCGACTGGTACACAAAGCCCTGCGTAGCCATACACGAGACTCCCGACATACATTCGCCGTTACTCGAAACCGTCCTCCGACAGACGCTGGGAAATCCGCCACGAAGCTACCGTTGCGGCGTTTATCGAGACCTGAGGTCGCTGTATGCTGGCGTCCTCCAATTGTTTCCGTAATGCAGCTGCCCACTCTCTCCCATGCCGTCCATGGGCAACGCGGTGAACTGTCCCTCCTTTTCGGCCACCGACTTTATACCGTAAGTCATTTTTGCGGGCTATTCTCTATGTATGGCGTAGTTGCTCTGTCGAGAGAATTTAAGCCCGTAATCCGTGTAGCCAACGTCACGAACAGGTCTGCTTTCGCGAATAGTAATTGAGTAGATGTGGCTGAACACGCTCATTTTAATTATACCGTTATTGATGTAGCGTTTCTTGGACAATCCTGAATTTAGCGTATACTTATCAAGCACGAAAAATTATGTGATGCGGTTTCCTTGATTTATACACTTCCGCTTAATTGTACGTAACGCTCAAAACAAAATGCTCATTGAACAGTCATTGCTAAATATCTCTGCTGAACGTGGTTCCGCGGTCATTAACGTCGGGACACACAGCGATGCTTGCAAGCCCGACAGTCTTTTTCTGCGCCCTTGAATTTAACACTGCTAATTTCCGTAACGTCGATTACCAGTAGCGATTTGCTTGGATTCATAACTGCCGTAGCCGGTTTAATGCGTTATCCACCGTGAATAACTATTTCATTTCTGAAACAATTCTTCATTGGTTGTCTCTCTTCCCAGCATCTAGATGATGTCATTTGACGGACCAAAATTTTTCATGAACTGTGCAGTTTGCCGAAACCACTTGACGACTTCCAAATAACCACGCATCCCCATTGGACACTGCAGCAACGAAAATCTTGATAAGTACCACACCTGTTAATGCTGTAGTGACAGCTGTGTTGAACAGTATTTTACTCAATGTTTCATTTTTAACCTAAATTTCCACTTTTAGTTTCATGCATTAAATTTCTTGCTGCGCTCCTCTTCGAGAGCCCGTTTTGTGTGTCGGCGAGCACCGCCTGGAAGAGGGCATTATCCTAAGCCTACCGTTCCCCATCAGTTGTCACCTGCGTAGTAGGACATCTTAATCTTAGCTGATTGACGAGGCCTCGACAGAATGGCTTAATGCTGTCTATGTACATGTTCCTTCATAACTGTGACGTAGGCGATGAGAAAGGGACTTCGCACTTCGTGTCTAATGAAACATGTCGGGTCTTATGCAAGCCGACACATCCTGGTATCGACAAGTCGAATAAAGGAACTTTTATATGCACCCATGCTTTTTGGTATATTTGCTTCGCACCTGTGTCTCTTGTGGCCAACCAAATTCAAGCATTGTTGATATTTTTACTCTTCTACATACGCCATCAACCCCCCCCCCCCCGAGCATGCGTGTCATTCCTCAAGTTTCACGACGCTTCGCACTTTCCTAGCTCGGGTGACAGCGCAAGGTCTACGAAGTTGCATCTGTTCTAGCAGGACAGCCGAAACATCACTTGCCGGAAACAGTGGGCCTTGCAAACAGTGGAACACCACGAATTATTTTCTTTTGAAATAAATAAACTTTCTTAGTGCGCAGAGCGTTTCAGAAAGAAGTCACATGGGACAAAGCGCACACTTGCAACCACTTTATTGCACAGATAGCGGCCGTGTATATGAAGCCAAGAGGGCGATAAGAACCACAAAAACGAAAAAATGATGGCGCATGTGCCAGAACATCCTAATATACGAATCTCGAAGATACGTTTTAACTGACAAGATACTTGTACTAATTGTCCGAATCGGGCACTTACACACTCGGTTACTGCCTTGCGAATCAAAAACGCTTCATTTCCCGTGCCCTATTGTCAATCTTGCCATCACTTCGCATTCATCAAGCATCAGGGTGCACTAACAATGGGCACAGTCACAGGCGCTATCCAGGTGGCTGCTCACTGATCTGCGCTTGAGATCCGCGTACTCCTTAAGGAGATAGATAGTTCAGACATGCAGCGCCCCATCTGACCGATGTAGTATCGGCCACATGATAAAGCAAATCGACATACAACACCTACATTACATTCTACGAATATTTTTGCAAGCTTCTTATAATACCCTATTCCTGAAGATCCTTCGTTTTTCATAAGTTTGTATAGAAACCCTGGATGGTTTTTGCTGTGAAAACAACCTTCACCCTAGTTTTTTTGTTCAAAGAATTCTTTTTAGGCAGTGTGAACGTTTGTGCATATAAAGTATGACAGAAACTTTCGAGTTTGGTTGTTCCTGAATTGTGTGCTTCATAATCTTTCCCTGCTTTATTTAATTCAGAAGTGACTCTTCTGTGCCTGAGAGCAATTGACAAGGAAAGCCTGCTTTCTTACGTGTATATGGCTGCCGAAGCTGCTCTCAACCTGGTGATGACAGGACCTTGACACCGATGCCATCTCGCGTGCTTTCGCAATTCCTCGCTCAACAAGCTTGGAATGCGCTCAACTAAAATGTATCAGGGCTTTCTGGTTCTGGCAGAAACATAACCTCTAGATCTAAAAACCTAAGTTTGTTATTCTTGGGGAACTCCGCCGTCAGCATGCAGATTAGTTATGTTATCAGAAATGATGCTCAACTCTCATCGGTGTCCTGCCGTGTGTCACACTGTTTCGCACTATAGATGACTAAGAAATCATTAGCATAGAGGAATACCTTAACAGTATTTGTCTCAGCAAGCCTCGCTGTATGCGTTTGTCATAACGAGCTAATAAAATACTACTGAGTACTGGAGCTAAACATGATCCAATGCGCATGCCCTGTATTTGAGTGTATCATTTGCTGTTTCTTGTGATGAACGTCGACAGCGAATAAAAGTTCAGAAGTTCAAGAAAGCTGTCTACGTTAGTTCCACAATGTCTACAAAAAATTCTTCCCACCACTGCGTTGGATGCAGACTTCGCCTCCTCGCACAAAATGTCCTGAGGTAGGCAATAAAATAAGTCTTCAACGTCTACCGAAAACGCACAAGCACTTTGAGGGCACTCATTCCCTAGAAAGTTTAAAACGTCCTGAGGATTTTTTACGAGGAACGTATCTTCAATGGTCAAGGCATTTGCAGATGTCGTCCGACAAGTTTCTGCCTAGAGTCATAATTCGAAACAGACATAACTCCTTGTGGGTTTGGCCGTGAAGGAGACAGAGAGGCTGGCCCTTTCGCATGTCCTCCCGGACAGGGCCAACCTAATGAGCCCCCCGCTTGGTTAATACAGCCTCTCACCTTCTCGTTTTGCTTTTGCCGGAGTTACTTTCCGCAGTTCTCTGAAGTTCCCTTATCAAGCCGCTGCCACCTTTTCTTCGTACAGTGGTTCGGGAACCAGGGCGAATCCTCCTTCCTCGTCAGACTGGAGCAAACTGATGTCCGCTTTTTTTAGGAGGAGACACGACATGCCGAATTCCTGAAGTTTCTTCTCTCGCGGGTTCCTTGGGCAGACGCTTGACTCCTTGTTGGATGCAGCTCTCCGTTTCATCAGCCACAGTTCTTCAAAAGGCTTGTCCGGCGAGACTGACCAACTCAGTTTTATCAAGCCTCGGGTGGACTCAGCTCTTAGGACCGAGTTCCAGAAGGCCATCTTTGGGTATCCTCTCACTGCCAAGGAGGACAACCTTCTACCCCGAAGCGGGTGCTTTCCGTTTTTCTCCTTGGTAGCCTTATCCCCGCGGAACGCCAATGGAACTCGGCGGTTTGTGAGGAATTGCACAGATCCTACAGGAACAGTTTCTTGGCTTTGTCCATTGGTCTCACGCATGCGCACTGACGGGTCAAGGAAGCCTCCGCTCGCTTTAGCAGCAATCGATTTCAGCGCGAAACCCTAGAATCAAAGAGGTTACCGCAGTCACTGATGTGTCTGGTAGTAGCCTTCGCGTACACTGCGGTGCTAGAGTGTACTAGAACTTTTGAGTGGCGCGACCGAAACGCTTTCCCCTTGCTTTCTCCATCCCCAACTTGTGGCGAAAGTAGCGGCGGCGCTGCCATCGCCCAATCTTCCCACTTGGTTTACTCGGCTGGCTCGGCGGCATGGCCGGCATCTCGTTTTTAGTCGCGAAATGACGAAGAAGTAGCGTCTAAACCATTGTTACGCGCTAGGTTGCACAACTGGATATCCGCGTGTGCAACAAAGTCGGAAGTTATTACTTTTCAAGGCCCCGAAAGACCAAAAACGACGACTTCTTTGGCAACGGAACCTCCATCGGCTTGACAAGCCGCTTGACGCCGATTGTGCTGTGTGCGAGTTACATTTCAAACCGAATTTCATTGTTAGAGACTACGTACACGTTATCAATGGTGTTCAAGTGCGAATTCCTAGGGGAACGCCGACACTTGCCCCTGATGCAGTCCCGACGATCTTGCCCAACCTGCCTGCATATTTGACGCTCAAAACTCCGGCTCCGCGGACCCAAACAAAGCGGCGTCATTAGTGTGTGCCGGCTGAGAATGACAACAGAAAACGGCGACGCATCAGCACTGCTGCACAGCTCCTTGTGGATACCAACGGTGCAACTTCAAAAGATGGCGACGAAGCTGACAAGGCAAGCTCAAGTCCCTCGTCTGACGCGGTTGTCACTCTCGGTGACCTTCGTGGTCTTGCCCTACCATCAAAGTCATGGGCGCTGCACGAGTTTCCTGGATTTGCCGGCGTGTCGTACGTAGCGTGCTCACTGAATCCTAGCACTCGTGAACTTTGCATTCAACGAGACGTATACTTCACCTGTGCAGACAATGGAATCGTGCAATGTGAAGCATTCGTTCAAGAGAAACTATTCTACAAGTCCAGTTTAGTAAGTGTTCGAGAAGCCTCAGATGCTCTGCAGCTTGTTGCAAGCGTCCCACTCTGTTGTGGAGCAGCAGAAACTTCATTTTTGCCACCATCGGACCTTACCCACGGTCTACACGCGCAAATGAAGTCAAGATGAGAAAACTTCTACAGTGTAAAAAGCGCACAGAAGCACCTAAAACTGAGTAGGCTATAAATTGCTACAGTGGCGTAAAAAGGATGTCATTTTTCGTGCATATTTTCTTACACTCTTAATTTTTTGACGGTACACCAAGAAGAAAAACAATTTTTCCTAGAAGAGGCTTGTAAGCGAGAGAACGTGCAAATAATGACGCGAAATCTCAAAATAAATTATTGATCTTGAATCTTTTTGTATTAAATCTGTGATGGTAAATTTAGCAGCATTAGGGATCTCGGTGCATAATTCATCGATCTAAGCCAATTCATTGTTGCACTTCAGTGTCCCTTCAGATAATCTATCGACCATAACATCTTTTTTTTAAAATGCATTTTGGAAAGACAACCTTAAATCTGTCGTTCTGTTTGCTTTGCTTTATGTTATCTTTTGTATCCTGGCTCTATATTTTACGTTCTTTACAATTTCCCTAATTGCAAATGTATTGTTTTATAAATATGTAAACCTTGCATTTTATGTTATCAATTATGATTAACATTAGTTACGACTCTGCTTTGCAGTGTTCCGTTTTTTAAACTCTCAAAATCTTCCACTACTATGTTTCACCTAAGACATTCTTTTGCAGTATTACGTATTTGCATTTCTGTGGGTCCTACAACAATGAATCTATTTCCATATTTCAGAACCAAAGGGAGGTTTGGAAAAACTCTGATGTTCTTCAAATAATATCAATAAAGCCTACTTTTTTGTCGTGTGTGCACGCAGCCACAAGCAATGAGCCTTTTATTTGAGTCCAGCTTTGGTGTTTTACGTGGAATGAACCAAGAGTTCTTCGTTTTGTGTGCACCATATTCCTTTTTTTTTGGGGGGGGCGCTTCCGGTGTGCACCGGCCAGCTGGTTTCTCGTCTAAAATGTGTACACTTTAAAAATTAAAAAAAAACGCGCTCGTTATATTGTACAATGTGCTATGCTGCTTCGGGCTCTAGTGCGGTCAGCAGCAACTTCAATAACAATAATGTCAAATAACCTTTATTTGCGCGAAAAAGGGGAGGTATGTGAATAAGAAAACAAAATTGCCCACAGCTTCCCTCGGGGGAACACTGAGGAGGATGCGGAGCATATAATTGGTTAACGGGGTGTTAATTGGGCGTGGCATACTGCTTGGCGCGCCACGCCGCTACCTCGGCGCGCTTGCGCTCGCGGGCAGCATCGGGATCGGCCTCTCGTCGCCGACGCTTGCACTCGGCTTCCTGTTTTCGAAAGTCCGGGTCCTCTTGTCGACGCTTACGTTTTCAAAGCGGCCGAATCCGGTGCTGCTGCTCGACGCTGACGTCTCTCAGCGGCTTCACGTTCTCTAAGTTGAGAATCTTCCGCTCGACGCCGACGTTTACGTTCGGCGTCGCGAGCTCTTCTCCGCGCTGCCTTGTCTTCTTTGGCCGGCGCTGGTCGAAGGGACGTCGATCATTGCGACCTCGGACGTCGACGCGCCGTACAAACCAACCGACGAGCGGCAAGTGAGCGAGCGAGCACCGACCTTGACTATATATACAGCGCGACGGCTCATGCACTGTCAGCTGTCGAATGTTCGAGAAGGGGGAGAAGCGCAACGGCGCATGCGCGCGCGTCAGCTGCCGATGTTCTCGAAGCGCGACGGCGCATGCGCGCGCGTCAGCTGCCGATGTTCTCGAAGCGTGACGGCGCATGCGCGCTACATTATACAGCTAGCGAATGTTCGTGAAGAGGAGAAGCGCACGCGGTGTGTAGAGGAGGAAGGGTGCACAGATGGTGGAGGAGTGAAGCGCGCGCGGTGTGTAGAGGAGGAAGGGATGCACAGATGGTCGAAGAAGGAGGAGGAAGCTTGCGGACGGCGCCGCACTACAAGCCTCGAGTATTAGATGCTCCGCATCTAAAAGAGGGAGATCATCTTCACACTAGGCGCGAGAGAGAGGTACCAACACGTACGCGGAACGCCTGCCAGCCATCCGCCCGGATAGATTGGTCGACGCCAGCGCCACCGCATCATTCCACGCCGAAACGGCCGCTCCCAGGCAGCTGCTCGCGCCACTCAAAAGCTTCTAGTTCACTCTAGCGGTGCGCTGCTTGCGTTGACTGCGCTTCGCACTCAGCTCGGAGGCCACGCAGAAAGGAACGCGTGGTTCAGATCTGCTCCGCCAGGTGCCGCAACGGTCCCGACAGATCGCAATCTTTCAATGAACTTCGTCCGGTACATTTCATCTTCATTTATCAGCGCACTGTTGGTACATGGCCACGTGGTGCGCCACATTCCGATCGAAGTATTCGCCTCGCTCGCAGCCGTTAGTATCACCGCCAAGAGTGTTGCCGAAAACTTCGTGTACTTCACTGGAATACCCTTCTCTCAGCAAGAAGCGGTCCAAAAGTACGTCCTGCGCCGCACACTCGGCGTTGGTGACGTGATATTAGAGAATCCAGGGACCAATCGCCCTCTCGGACATAAATACAGGTATGAATCGCGCTAACGCACTCCAGACGCACCTTTATGTCCCACATTACAGCGATACTCGTGCAAATTGTGGAGATGGCGTCCGGAACGAACATTTCGGTGATATTCAAGATGGAAAGAGAACTGCCACCGTCCTAGCAGTACAGTTAATTCGCTTGGACGCTGGATATAGCGTTGAGAAGAGCGTGTCCAAATGTACCGCAGCCATCAGAAATAACGGAAAAGTACGTAGAAGAAAGGTTGGACTTCTGAGTAGGATTAGAATTAGGATGTTGTAGGTAGCCGGCGGAGCTAGCCTTCAAAAATTTGCAGGTAATCTCCCTATCCTATTCTTTGCTGATTGTAATGTCCTTTTGATCGTTTGTTTTTTTAACTAAGCAAGGGCAGGATTTGAAACGGTCGCGCGTAGTTCGACGTAAGCCGAACTGTTGAACCAGACGTAAATATTATCTATTTCGCAGCGAAATTTGTTATGAGATCATAACTCGGGTCACGCTCGGCGCCGTAGTTGTCCGCCACCGCCGGCGTCCACGCAACTTCGCACGAAATAAAAATAATTAATACCAAGGACACAATGGGGCTCGAACCCCAGTGCGCTGCGTGCCAGCCCAATATTCTACCTCTGAACCACGCCTGTACTTGGGACTTCTTCGCAAACTTGCCTTAGGCAGGCTTGATGTCGGGAAAGGGATCGCCTTAATACAACTTATAAAACGTTCTAAAACAGCGAAAGAACAAGCAGCCGTCGCACAGTGCGAATAGCGTAACGAGTGGGTCGTCCAATGCTCCAATTCATTACAACAGCTTGTTCTTGTTCGCGTATTAACTGTGACGCATACCCACTTCAGGCATAATTTCTCATCGTCGTCAGCCACTGCATCAACAATTGGCACAAAATTCCTTGCCAGTGTTTAGCAGATACCACAATTCTCAGAAGAACAACAAACGATAGCATAGCGTGTGCCAGCCTGCTACACTACTACTAAGTGGTTCTTAAGAGAGAAATGAAGAGAAAAGTGAGCCCCGTAACTGTCTGCTTCAGCGAGCGACACCTCAACAGTAGCTCACAAGGGATGGGGGTGAAGAGGGATTAAAAGGGTAGGAGTAAAGGTGTAGAAAAGAGGAAGAGGCGTGAGGTGGTAAGCCAAAGAGAGCGACGGCAAATGGAGGGGATAGGAGAGATAGGAAAGATGGAAACACGGTCACAGGAGTCCGAGGACGGGGCACCCCTTGCGAGAGCTCTTGTCGGCGTTAGTAGATGGCGTAGAGCAAGTCCAGTTGGTCAAAGCAACACTGTCGTCGAAGGTCGCGAGGCACAACCGGTCGGCACGGAATCCAGCAAGCGAGTGCCACCCAAAAACTATCATTATTATTAATGCCGTAGTGGATACTCAGCAAGCAGTAACGGCTGCAAGTGTGCTTGCAGCCGTTGCTTAATGAGTGTTTAGAAAATGCTCTGAAAGGCCGCTCTTCTAGCTTTCGCTGTGAATTTGCTGCGCCTTCCGCGCAAGCCTGGCGTTTTTTTTTGTGTGTGTGTTTTTTACAAGATTCCTGCGTAGTCTCCCCACGGGAAGTAAATGCTCGACTGGATATGCTTTGAAGAGTGTCCCTCGTTGCACGTGCCAGTGGCGAAAAAAGGATGAACGTTACGAGAGTGGTTCCCGAGTCGTTTCAGTTGGTCCACGCCGTAAACAATCGAGTTAAATTATTCTTTGTTATCTACGCACTTATATACGTGGCACCCGAGATCGTCTATACACTAAGCCAACAATGCCTACACAAATTATCACGCGTAATAAACACCGTTTGTAAGAGTTTTCACGTGATATTTTACGAATAAGAATGCAAGAATAGAATAAACTGGAGCCAATTTTTTAATAGTATATCACGCACTCGTCCCGAACCGTTGGAGACACAGGCATACAAACGTCCCTGCTATGTGCCAAGATCTTCTAGGCGACCAAATCAAAATTACATAATTTATCAGAAGCCATTTCGAAAGACGTGAACAGGAACAGACAAAGCCTTTGTTTGTTTGTTTGTTTGCTGGTTTGTTTGTCTTTAGCCTAGAATCCATGCCACATACCCACTCTGGGGGATTGGCCAAGAAAATCTATAGTATCATATGGACGGTAACTGCACTATTGCTTACAAAAAAAAGATGTACAAGACGGAAGACATTATAAAAAAAAATCCAAACATTGAGAAATCAAAAACAAAAAACAAGAAAATAATTACTATTATATTAACGATAACTTGATTATTCAAGCCGACCAGGCAGCTGCGTTTGGCAAACACAATTAATTTGGGATGCACGTCTCATATTTATTCACATATTAGAAATTACGTCTCGACTTCTTTCTTTTTTTTCGAGAATTCGTAAAAGTGGGCATTATGTTGAAATACGTTTAGTGGCTTGAATGAAATTGCACACCGGTCGTATCGAATACACCTCTCTGGCAATGTCCCAAAACGGAGGCACATAAATTTAGCAGAGTTTCTGTGGTTAAACTTAAACCTAGCTTCGCAAACAGAATAGCTAGTAGTCTTTTCCTAATTACTACTTAGTTACGACATGATAGAAAATATTGTTCAATAGATACCGATTCTTCGCAGAACAGACAATGGCAGGAAAGCCATCCCGCACTTGGAGTGATTTTGTCGTCTTCTCCTCCTCGTATTCTTGTGGCACGTATTAGTGCGTCACGCCACCGTCAAATAACGGATAATAGAGCGCCATTAAAACAAGAGCGGTGTACGTTGTCGTATTATAACTGCATCAAAAAAAAAGGACGTCAGCCATCGTCACTAGATCAAAACGGCTTGACAGCGAAGCTAGAACGATGGTGATGTTTGCTTCGGTACAAGAGGCATCATCATCACTGCCATTTCATTTCACTAAAAGAAAAGCACAATTATCATCATCATCTCGAGAATCGGCACTCTTAGTTCACGCGACCTGCGCCACGGACGACAGCGGCACGGCGAAGACACAACTACTGCAAAAAATAATAATAAACAAACAAAACAAAATAAAGCACACGGACGAACGGACGCAGTGCAAGTACCACCATTTCGCAGCTTTCTATCACATATTCAACATATACAAGTACCGCCATCTGGCGTGCATTCTAAGGACTAAACGAGAGGTGGTTACTACGACGACGACGACACGGAACATACGAACCGACGGCGTAAAAAGGTTCGCCTCAAAAAAGAAAAAGAAAAAGAAGGCGCATGCGGTGGATCGGTGATTCGTGTATACACAAAATTAAAAGATGATTGAACATGCCGAAACTTACCGTGCAATCTTTAGGCTGACGCTGTAGACTCTAAACGGCTGCACTTAGTATAAAAAAGGGGGGGCGCGCAAAGGAATGAATCCGTGGTGGAAGCCGTCGCTACTCCAGAAAGGCGGAAATACCCCGTCGCGACAGCGGCCGGCCGCGGCTAGCCACGGCTTGCACAATATTACCGCACGCCCGCCAGTGTTCGTGCGCGCCATGGCTGTAGAGCAGCGCCGCCGAACAATTTCCGAACAAGTATGTAGTGCGTCTGAATTTTTAATGCTGCCACAACGAAATCGCTGTGGTACGGACTGTTGTAAATTGTAGAATGTCACCACCGTGACCAAGCGCCAATCCTGTGAACGGCACTATTTATTAGGCCCCTTCACAAAACTCTGCTTGGAGACGGGTTGGGATCCGTTTAAGGCGCGCAACAGAAAGCGCCGGCCACGGCACCTCTGCGGCTGCTGTTTTGTCGGCCGGGCATGTAAATGGTATTCTCTAACTGCGTACGGACGGCACAGCTCTTCCAACCGGCAGTCTAGGCGGCGAATCTCCGCGGTCGACGAGGATAGTATTGCCCCAAGCAACCACCGACTCCTCAGAGGTGGAACCCTTCGTCTGCGTACTTTCCTGTTACTCCCGATGGCTGCCGTAGACTTGGACAGGTTGTGCTCGACGCTATCCAGTGTCCAAGCGGGCAAACTGTATTGCCTGGACGGTGACATTTCCCATCCCGAAGATCACCGGAATGTCCGTTCCCGAAGCCATCGCTGCAATCCGCTCGAGTATCGCTGTCATGTCGGACGTGAAGGAGCGTCTGGAGTGCATTTGCGCGATGTATACCTGTCTTATGTCCAACAGGGCGATCGGTCCCTGGATTCTCTATCACGCCCCCGACGTCCAGGAGGCACTTTTGGACCGCTTCTTGCTGACGATGGATGCGAAGCACTTCCCCACCGACTCGCTGACCATAACCGAAGAACGAATTCACGCGTGCTCGTTGGTTCCGGAGAGCGAAAGCCCGAATACGGGCCACGACGTGTACTGCTTCACATTCTGGACTTCGTCTCCGTGCGTCGCACTCTACAAGCCACGAGAGGGGTATTCCAGCGAAGTGCATAACGTTCTCGGCAACACTCTCGGCGGTGATCCTAAGGACTTCGAGCGAGGCGAATACTTCGACCAGGATGTGGCGCACAACGTGGCCATGAGCTTGGCTCCGTCGAGCCGAGCTTTGTAGGACGTCGGAGAAGGGTGATCTTTGCTTGGTTTCCCCCAGACACCTTTTGTACCGGCCGACACCGACTTACTGCACGGTAAGAAAAAAAAAGCCGCGTATCTGCGTGTTTCGCTGCAAATGTAATCGGAAAACGATAGTCTTCTTTGTGGAGGCGCTGTGTGAGATATGGACACGTAGGAGTAATGCCGACAAACAGGAGATCGTACAGAACCTGGAGCGTTTGGCAAATGGCTGAACCGTGTAGTCCACAGGGTGCGTTTTCGTGCAGAGCGTCACCTTTTCATCGCACCGTAAGAAACACGTAATTCGTGTAAGGTGTAGAATTACTTAGGTTTTTTACTATTAGGTATTTTTGTATTCCCAAGTCCAAAAACACACCACCTAATACTTGCGTATTGAGACTACTTGCGTAACATTTGTTTTGTTTTTTCATCGTGAGTGTTCACAAGTATGAACAATGCCACCAGATAAAGATGACTGGGTCGTACGGAAGTGCTAAAACTGTGGCTGAACTGAGTGGCAGACAGACACAGACCGTAATTTCTGCGTTCAAGTATCCCAACAAAGATTGTCGTCGTTAAAAAAAATCGTACCGTCTCTTGAGCACTTGCCTAAGATGGCGGAAACGGCGTGAGCCATTCTCTTTTCGCTCCGTGGCATTGGTCTCTCCTGGAACCTTTCAACACCATACGTAGTGTCCAATGCCTCAGGTTTGGCAGGAATCGAAAGCTTTCTTTCCCTAAGGTGGCCTTGTTAGTGGACCACTTTTTGACCAACCGACGATGTCATGTGGTTAGGTCATCCCGTGACGTCACAAGTTCTGGCCATCGGTGATGCCATCGCCTTACGATTATTTCCACATCATTCGTGGCAATGCCGCTGACAGTCAGCTCTCGTATTTGACGAGGCATGTAATCCTGTCGCCTCAACAAAAACATTGGTGAGATCTGGAAAACTTGTGGTCTATTCGTTCAAGTGTAGGTGATGACAAGCATGTTCGCAACGGATATTATATTTCTTTTGTCGATAAGCAAGGCATTTTGAAGTTTGTAGGCGCCTCATTTCATATGTAACCTTTTTTTACGCAGTAAGAAAAATTCGGAAGCAGATTTGCGCGTTCGAAATGTGCGCGTCCCTCAGCTGAAATTCGAAATTGTGAATAATTGCATTCGCGTCACTCAAGTGCACAGGCTGTGTTGCGAGGAAAATGCAGCAGTTGCTACCCTTGAAAGTTTGCTAACTACGCAGCGATATATAGATATTTGATTTTCCCGAAGAACACTACAGTTACCGCGATGAACACCACAACAAGAAATAATGTGTTACCGTTTAGTGATGTTTGCTGACTTGCTGCTCCAACGAGTCTCCGACGAGAGTATATTGACCCCGAAAAGGAGTTCACGTTATTACTTAAATGGACTAAGACACTTGGCTCGTCAAATGATTCCTTTTTCTTAGCGTGTACGTCTCCGAATGGAATGGCGGTACCTTTGGTGTTTTGATTAATGCACAATGTCTTGTTTTTCCTTGTGTCGATCGAACACAGATAGCACGCAAAAAAAATTAATTGACAAGAATGACTGGGGCAAAAAAAAAACGGAGCATACGAGAAAAGCACACAAGGGACATTTTTCTCGCGCCAAGTAATTCTCGTGAATATGCACCAACTAGGCCCTCAAAGTTTACGATTTTGTTTGTTCGTTTCACGCGACTGGAAACATTGCTAATTTTAGAATTAATTCCTTGATTTGTTATGCTTTCCAGCCCGAAGACTGTCTCTTGACAAACGAATGGAGAACTGCATCGACCAGATCTACGACTCCCTCCTCTCGGGCCGGAAAACGTTGTTAGTAGCTTAAAGGCTGTGCTGAATCATCACCTTCTGCGTGCCTTACTTAGCACTTTGACTCAACTGCCTAAAGAATATTCGTGGTACTTTTAAACTAACCAGCAAACCTTACGATGACTTTTTTTGTTTTTACCGCGTGTACAATGTGTTTTGACTGCCTGTAACCTTGAGAAGCACCTGAAAGCTATACTGTGTGTGCTCTTTTGCTTCACAAGTGTGTTACGTGACTTGCGATACGTGACCGAAATTTCAGAACGTGTGCTCTCCACTTACATTGTGAGCCATTGCGTTCATCATTAGACGGATCGCCAGTACAAACTGTCACCAATATTACTTTGAAGTGGCTGAAATGTTTTTAAAAATGAGCCAAATAAAACGAATTTTATCGATACGGTAGTGCTTTGTGGGGTTCCTTCTCTTTGTGCACCGTAAAGCAGCACGGTTAGGTTTTCGAGTGCTGCGTTTTTATTGTCATTAAATCACTTACGGCCGGCCCCAGCATAGCTCCCGTAAGATTCAATACACCGGGAATGTTCCTTATTCTTGAGCTGTTTTCCCACACTGCTGAACATAATGAAGCTTGTGCTCACTACAGCTGCCCACACTGCATGTCTCATTACGCTGCTTCAGGCTTACACTCTCGATCTTTTTGTTTATTAGACTAAATTACATGATGAGTATTTTAGTAGGTGTTTCTAAGGCTGTGATTAGCTTGCACATTTGTGTGTGTTGCATTTTTGTCACTAGACAACACTTCGGAGTAAGAGAGAAGAAGAGGCAGAATTTATTTACAGAAAGGTAGAGAGGTCGGCCTGAGCAGTGTCTTTGGCCGTTTGGGCATAGTAAAGATGTGTATGAATATAACAAGCAAAGTTCGCTGGATGAGCCGAATATTCCATCGCACGCATGTGTGTGTGTGTGTGTGTGTGTGTGTGTGTGTGTGTGTGTGTGTGTGTGCAAGGACTTTTACACTTTTTTTGTGTGTGTGTGTGTGTGTGTGTGCAAAGAGCAAGGACTTTTACACATGCATCATCGAAGATTCCAGCGCTGTCGCTGGCAGTGAATCTTGTTGTGGCATAGCAACGAATGTTGTATTTGTATTGCATTTGGGAATACGGATACTGGTATTGTTTCGGAACGTTAACGGTTCACGCATACAAAAAACGGTTGACGCATACAATAGTACGCACTCATCTAATTTTGGGATACCGTTCGCATGATTACGTTTCACACTTTCCCAACTTCGCCAATATATTATCAACGCTCCTGACAAGTAAGATTTTTCTTCAAAGTTCGAAGCAATAAAGAAAAATAAAAAAACACAAGGAATGAAAATGCAGTATACCGGTGCACGCAAATCGTATGTTTTCTGTATTTGTGGTTTACAAATTGCAACATTGCATATACATTTAAATATACGTTTATTGCCCTGTGTGTGTTTTTTTATTTTTGTCAGCGCCCGCTTGCAGTGGGCTTGAAAGTTTTATAATTCCAAATTTTGATTATGCTATGTACATGTTGTGTACTTTTGTCAGCTGTGGTGTTTTGTTGCCGCCACCACCACTGCCCTATGTGAATAGGGGGGTAAGAACTTATAGTCAAGCAGATAGTCGCTTTTATTCTCACCCCTTCTATCAACTTTGTATTGATGGAACATTATTATAATTATTTTCTTGATTTTATTTAAGTTCTGTGTTTTACCCTCATTGCACGTAGGCCTGTAAGTCCAGTAACGGCTACGCAAGGAAAAACCTTACATTACGACACTGTATCAACATTACACCCCACCCACCGGGGTGGTCTAATAGCTAAGGCATTTTGCTGCTGACCCGCAGGTCGCGGGATCGTATCCCAGCCGTGGCGGCCACATTTTCGATAGAGGCGAAAATGCTTGAGGTTCGTGTGCGTAGATTAAGGTACATGTTAAAGAACCCCAGGTGGCGAAAATTTTCGGAGCCCTCCACTGCGGCGTCTGCCTTAACCGCATGGTAGTTTTGGGGCGTTAAACTCCAACAGTTATTAACATTACACCACGTCTGGGCGTTCTGTGACCACAAGTTACCATATAGCTCCACAAAACAGAATATATGCCAGTTTGGTTATCCGAAGACGGACTGTTATTGCGGCTATTTCTGTAGCACTGTTATTGCGGTGACATTGAATTGCTGAGTAACTCAGTGGACGAATTGAAACTCATGATTGCGGAGTTAGACAAGGAGAGCAGAAAGGCGGGCTTCAAAATTATTCTGCAGAAAACGAAAGTAATGTAAAACAACCTCGGAAGAGAGAAACGCTTTGAGATAGGTAATAGTACTTTTCAAGTTGTAAAATATCTATGTCTACTTAGGGCAGGTAATAACCGCCGAGCCGAACCACGAGATCGAAGTAACTAGAAGAATAAGAATGAAGTGGAGCACATTTGGCAATCACTCTCAATTATGACAGGTAGATAAGATTGCCGCTATCCCTCAAGAGGAAAGTATATAACAGCTGTTTCTTGCGGCTACTTAGCTACGGAGCAGAAACCTGGAGACTTACAAATAGGGTTCAGCTTAAATTGAGGACAACGCAGCAAGCAATGGAAAGAAAAATGGTAGGTGTAACCTCAAGAGACAAGAAGAGAGCGGAATGGATTTGGGAAGAAACGAGGGTTAAAGATATAATAGTTGAAATCAAGAAGAGGAAATAGACACGGGCCGGGCATGTAGCGCGTAGACAGGACAACTGCTGGTCATTAAGGGTAACTTACTGAATTTCCAGAGCAGCAAGAGAGTTAGGGGGAGACAGAAGGTTAGGTGGGCAGATGAGATTAAGAAGTTAGCGGGTATAAATTGGCAGCAGCAAGCACAGGACCGAGGTAACTGGCGGAACATGGGAGAGGCCTTTGTCCTGCAGTGGACGTAATCGAGCTGATGATGATGATGATGATGATGCTATTGTGGTGACCACATTTCAGACCTGAAATGATCGTTTCTTTCTTTAATTGCAGGAGATAACCTCTGCTGGCGATGACCATATCAACATGACAAGATTCTGAAAAAACTACTCTTTCTTTTTTTCGCGATTTCAGGAGTGATATCATCATCTTGCGCTGAACCTAGATATTTTATTTTTAACTTCCCATTAGGTCAAGAAGAGGCAAGGGTTCCAGGGAAAGCAGAAAGTCAGGCAGGCAGATGAGATTGAGAAGACACTTGAGGATCATGCTTGGCCTATATAAGTGCAGTTAGGTTTTTTTTCTTTTTCTTTCATTTAAAACGGCAACATATATTTTATGTGACTGTTGACTGTATGCACCAGTTGCTCTTCAATCAGTTAACAACACCGTATATGCGCATATGTGTGATTGTCGAAGACGTTTTAAATCTCATGTTCTACCTAGTTGTGCTATTGTGTTCTACCTAGTTGTGCTACCTAGTTGTGCTACCTAGTTGTGCTAGTTGTGTATATTGTATGTGCTATGGACTTCGTTCGTACGGACGCTTGGACCCTACGTGCACTGTCGAACATCGATGAGAACAGGAAGAGACCCAGAAATAGAGGGCTCAACGCTGTTCCTTCCTGTCCTCATCGATTCTGTGCTACCACAGTTTAAGATTATGAACCGATGCATTCGTTTGAAGTATATATGTTAGATACCTCGAAGGGATAAGGAGTAGCCGGCGTCGTGTTTGTGCGCCAACATCTCCTTACATCGCGTCTTTAAAAACAATACTGCGAGGACAGCGTGGCCGCAACAAGCAGAGGACGAAGTCGGAGGCCTTTGACCTGCAGTGGGACTAGTAAGGGTGAAGAGCATGATCATGATGGAGTCAAAGACACTTGTAAAATCTCAAACCTGTTGCTCCTCAAACGCTTTCTTCCTATATTTTCCTTTGTATAATCTCTTCGTAATTTAGCACTGCTGAAATTTGGGTTTGTTGGAAATGTTGCGTCGACAAAAAAAAATGGTCTCGATGAGCATGTACACCCAAGAGGACACGACACAGACGCCAACATCCAACAAAGTGTTTCCGTAATAGTTTACTCATGTTGCTTGAGGAAAAAAACATCATAGTATACATCAGCACCTCTGTTGTGTCCACTTCTTGAGTCCCGATTCATCCAGCGCTGTTTATTTTTTCTAAACGACACCTCGGAATTCCATTGTAATTCTGGAAGTTACGTATATGGCTTCTTATCGAATCGGCGGCGTGATTGTATGCTTAAATTTCAATACGAAAGGTTAGAAGGTGTATCGAATCTAGGCAGTTTTCTCTGTGTGCTGAGAAAGCGTGTTCGCATCCATGTATTTTTCCCTCCTTGTAGAGAGTGCAGCCAGATTGCCAGATTCGTCATAATGCCATATCGTATGATTGAGTGAACTAACATACTAGAATGCGCAAGGTACGCCCCAGTTTTGTCGATTCATGAAATGATATAGCAAACTAAGTTACAGGCCTTTAAACGCTCTCGAGCACATCACTTTGTCTAACTTGATAACCCAGCTTGGAATTTCTCCTTTTTTTTCTGTTGCTACGTTTATACAAACTGATCATTCCGAACTATTTGTTACAGGAAACGTTCTTTCAACGCCACGCACAGCGGGCTTGTCTGGTTGATGTCGTTCTTCAGATGTGCCCAACTAACGATAGGCCAAAGACTCGCAGCGTCTATCCCCGCTGAAAAGAGCAGTGTGTGAGTGTCGTGGTCGAAGCTAGAAGACCCTCATTCGCTGTCGGAAATGACGTCGACCGACTTGTACTCACTGTGCTTCGGCCTTTCGAGCTTGTCAGTGGATACGCTATGCTCCATCGACCGTAACGATTCGCTTTAGACTTTTCAAAGCGAGACCCATGACCTTGATAAGGGTCGTGAGTGCTATTCGCGTCTAGCTGGAAAGTATGGGAGTCCTGAAGAGGTGCCTGCGCGTCATGGCCCGGACATACTGCGAGATGATCGAACTAGGTGCCATCAGACCATGGAAGCTATACTGGCGCAGACGCTACAGGCCACCCATGAGTTGGGGAAACACTTATTAACCATACGCGGTGCAGAAGCCAAGAAGTGTGGTGCACGAAGGAAACTCGGGAAAACCCGGCATACCTGTTGGTTGGTCGCCGTCGAAGGCCGTGGATGTCGAAGGCCGGTGAAGCAGCGAACTTCGCTGCTTTACCGCACGAAACAAGCTGCCGTGCGACGCAGTACAGCAGCTACCGGGAGGACGTTCTGCACTTCTCGTTCATTCACTCCTGGAGGCACGTTGGGTAGCTCTGGACAGTCGCACTTATGTGGACCTGGTATCGGCGCACGTAAAAAATAGTCAACATTTACGGCAACGCTGGTCATTAAGGGCCGACATAGCCAGTCTTACGCCACCTACGATATATGATAACCGGTAAGAAAGTTTTAGACTAGAGCGAACATTTTAACTGTAGAGTATGACCATTGCATCGATGGGTGAGGCTGTACGCTTATAATCTTGCTGTGTCTTTTGCCTTTGAACATAACTAAATAAGGTAGATGTTCGGGGGAGAGTGAAAACTTGTGGGGATGAAAGAATATGGCTAATCATCTGTCATATAAATCTAGAAACGTTGTTAAGCGCTTATTGTGCATTGTTTCGTCACAAGGGCGAAGAAATGAAAGCTAAAGAAACAAACTGTAATATCACGCAAACAACGGTGAGCGGGTTCAAAAGCAGTTAGGACACGCAAAGACGAACGCAAACAAACTGTCACTCTACACTTGAAGTGAGCCGTTCAGACACAAAGAAGCACGAACTAAAATAGGAGAAGTTTAAAAGCTGCAATTATTTTCGGAGTCTTCATTGAATGTGACTCAAGACACCCGGGTCTCAAGTCGAAACGCGTTCTGAACTCGTGCTTTATTACGCAGCGCCACCACCAAGCGTACGTGACGATAACAGCGAGTTTTACCCATGACCCCAGGTCTCCTATAGATGCATTGAGAAGGCCGTTTCTGTGTTCGGAGAGATAGAAAAGTTTGAGATCTGGTTGAATCAAACCCAGGCGGTGTTGGAAAAACGCGAGGGACTCCACACGAGGCGAAAATTCAAATTATGCGACACGTGGTCCCGAAGACCCACGGCCGCACGCACAAACTTGCCCACTGCGGTGGGTTAACGGCGCTCGCATGTGAGGACGCGGAGCTCTACAAGTGCATTTACTACAGACATTGAACAAGGCGACTAAGGACTGCGAGATCAACAGCAGGGTCCATCCCCCGCCTCACGTCAAGCTCTTCCGGGCTCACACTGTTCATCCTTCTGCATGTTGCAAATCGGTTTCTATCCCAGCTAAGCCAGACTCAGTATTGGTACGTGGGCTCCTACGAACTAGATCTGCCGGATTGCGGAGACCCCTTCTGCAAACTAGAGCACATGCTCTGGCGGTGTTCTTCGTTACAGCACAACGATCGTCTCACCACGGAAGCGGAGTGGGAGGAAGCGCTCAAGAGTTCGGAACTCACCGCTCAGCGGCGGGCTGTTCAGAAGGCCCGTGGCGTGGTGGTCAGCTATGGCCTGCCCGTCTCAACGTGGCAACTGACAGCGGTGGCTCTTCACGTGTGAGAGGGCTTCCCGAGTCAACCCTCTATAGAACATCATAACGTAGCAATGTTTTTCTGTAATACTGGGTTGCGGCCCCACACAGCGTCTGCGTCGTTTCGTTGGTGACACAAGACGTCTTGAGGACCCACGCCAGTTTTCAGTTTTCGGGTCCTAGAATGACGCGAGCGCTACAAGTCCATGAGTGGTATAGGTTCTGCGCATTCGCCTCTTTATAATGACGTCACAAACAAAAACTGGCCGACTACGTGTCACTGGTTCATTCCAATGCAGCAAGCGAGCTTTAAGTCGACATGTGGACCGCTGCTGATGCTAACATCTTCCCCCATGTTTGAGTTTTGCGAGATTGCACGCGCATCGTCTGGAATAGAAAGGAAGCTATACTGAAAGCCGCTTCCACGGTCGCGAATAACACGATCGTAGCGGCTGCTCAAGTCTGGAGAAACGCTCGTGGTCCTCGTCTGCAGTCGAAACAAAACTGCTGAACGCCATATCTAGTGCTGATGTACAGCGAAGCTCAATGATGGATGGAGGCTACAAACTTTCGAAAGGATGCGATGCTTCTGCTTGTCGCAGTTTTCAGTGGTTACTGCCTATTCGATCACAGATAATGGCCATGCAGTCCGGGTGCGCCGGGGGAAATATAAAATAAAAGGTGTTTTCCGCAGCCACTGAAGCCTTGGTCACCAACAACACGATTGCGGGAAGATTGCAGATGCATGGTGACGACGACTTCTTGAAGGAACGCAGCCGTTTCGGTCGTTATCGAACGCCGTTTTCACTCGATTGCGCAGCACAGTTGCGACGATATACGTGCTCTGATAAATTTCCGAATTAGCAGGATTTGTCAACTGATAACAAATTAACGGGAGTTTGATGCCATAGAAGAATGCATATTCTGGTCAGAACCCCAAAAGATGTCCTGGTTATCCAGTTTTTCTTATTAACAGTGGTGGCATTAACGAAATTTACTGTATTTTCATACATGCCGGCCAACTCTCTGCAGAGCTCTCGAAATCCTATAAGTGTTATTCAGCAATCATTATGCACATCTAAAAATTAATCTCTTTGAGTTTCACGCTTTAATACAATTGGCTGTTCAAAACGCAAAATTTTTTTACTGTTTTTCTCTTTTCCAGCATCGGGCAGAACTGAAGTTAGATGAAGTGGTGACAAGAAACGCGGAATCGGGGAACAAGATGTGTGAACAGGACACCGCCAGAATTGTCACTGCATGCGCCGATGCAGTGGCAAGCTAGAACTGGATGCGGTAGCACCTCCTCCGATTCTTCAAAAGCTGCAATAGAAATTCTGAGCAAATTTGCACCGTACTTGTACATGACACTGCCTGCGACGATTTCATATATTTCGCATAGTGTACTAGCAAAAAAAAAAAAACAGGAGTCTTCCGTTTGACATGGCCTAATGTTTAAGCCGAGAACGGGCAACATGGATGCCCTAATCACGATACGAAGGAAATAACAAGCCCTGTGTCATTTCCATATAGTAAACATACGATGTTTCATAAAATAGGAAAATGTTTGAATACTCTTCTGCCTACCACGGTGGCTCCGTCGTTAGGGTGCTCGGCCGCGGACCCAAAGGTCACCGCGGATTCGATCGCGGCGGTCGCATTTCGGTGGGGCCGAAATTGCAGAGGCCCGTTTACTGCATGGACAATGCCAGTGCTCATTTTGAGGAAAGTTATGATCGAAACTTCCAGAGCTCTCCACTAACGGACCTCACATAGTTATATCACGATTTTGAGACGTTAAACTCCAAATATTATTAAAGACGATAGTCTTATTTTGGGATACGTGAAACCAGACATTTTGGTTCATTTTTCTGCCTCACGAAACGATTCAACCACCCGGCGAAAGCTAAAGCCCTTGCTGAACGCCCATCTAATTTGCACTGGTGGCTGCGTTCATACTTGCAAACATAGTCAATCGACTAGCGAATATTACGCATATCTGATGCGTAATATCAATACGTGCGTATAAGGTGACGTGTTCCATTTAAAGACTATTCATAGACACGTAATTTTAAAGACCCTAGCGCTTCTTAGGTTGCGCTGAAAATGCGACGCCATGCACGAGAAAGGGCCGACAGAAGACATTTGCAGTGTGTCACGCAGATACGCCGACAATTTTCATTATTCACTACTGATCTGATCCCTAAATATTTATCCGTGGTTTGTGCTGCATTGTACTCGCTCTTTGTGAATGCGTATCATTCACGTAGCCTAGCTGCACTGTCTTCGATGCGTTCTACAGACGTACGTTTATATGCCGCTGGAAAACTTCAAATGAGTTGCGAATGCGCGAAACCGAAGATGACATCATGATATAGCAGGATGGCGTATTCAATGGGTTGTGTAGAAACGCGATTCAACGAAAGTTGGCTGAATTGATTGATATGTGGGGTTTAACGTCCCAAAACCACTATATGATTATCAGAGACGCCGTAGTGGAGGGCTCCGGAAATTTAGACCACCTGGGGTTCTTTAACGTGCACCCAAATCTGAGCACACGGGCCTACAACATTTCCGCCTCCATTGGAAATGCAGCCGCCGCAGCCGGGATTCGAACCCGCGCCCTGCGGGTCAGCAGCCGAGTACCTTAGCCACTAGACCACCGCGGCGGGGCGAAAGTTGGCTGAAGAGCCAGACTGTTTCGCTTGTGGAACCTATATGATGACCAATAGGACGCGCTTGATGGGGCACGTAAATAATTCCCGCGACGTCCCTATCAACTCCTGGGTAGGACGGAAAAGGGCAGTTTAGATGTGAGCTGCATCTTTAGTTGGGGATAAAATGTGTTGAATCCCATCAAAATAAAGACGATGAAGAGATCGGTGAAAAAAAAAATTGCTATCGCTTACCGATGACGCCTTCTCATGCGCTGTTTTTTTTTTATGGCCTCCACAACCCACAAGAATGCTGTAGATTGTATACATGAAGTGGTTATGCAAATGATGGTTTTTTTTTCTAAAAATCATTCAACCCCTCGAACTTGCTAGAATGAAAAACAAAAACTGCCGATTTGATTTATAATCGAACGCCTCATATATGTTACACCTCATATATCCGACATGTTACGCCTCATGCATGCGACATCCGACTAGCGGGAGTAGGCACTGCATATATGCGAAACAGTAGAAATGAAAAACGAAGTTATGAAAAATTGGCAGATCCCTCCGTGGTGGTTTGCGCCAAGACTCTGAGGAACAACCAACCACGTGCACTGGAAATCAATGATATGCGAAGCACGAATGAGGAAGGTTCATATGTCACTTTAAAATCAGCACAACGTTACGAGGCGGACGTAAGTTATGCTGTACATGACTTCCACGTCATAGTTGTCATGCTTGCGCCTGGCATTTTTGTTCTTCGTCTATTCACGTCACATAATACCAAATTTGGTATATGTGAAGCTAGCGAAACGTTTGGATGTAATGTCCGAGAGGTGTTTATAAACTAGGATCTTTCATATCTTAATGCGAAGCATTTCTTAGCGAACTTCGGAGAGTTTGACCCTATCTGTCTATCTATCTATTCAGCTGCCTACGACTTTTAGTTCTTCTCGCCGTTTGGATAACGGGATATATACCACATTTGGTATGGCATAACATGACTGTATGATGGGCATAACTGACTATAGTCATAGCATGAAAATCATGACATGTATGTCATGAATGTTGACGTTTACATGTCATGGTCTTGTTATTCATGCGGTCGTTTCGTTCACATGTAATATCGTAAAACTAGTATGGTACGACGTGACTGCATGGCGAACATAATTTACAGGCCCTCACGTGGAAATCATCGCATGCGTGTCATGTAAGAACATGACTGCACGCCACGCTCATGATGCGCTCACGGTCTTTTCGCTAGCTCCACATGCACCAAATCTGCTATTACGTGACGTCCATGGACGACGAAGGTAAACGACACGTCCAAATATGATAATCAGGATATGCCTGTTATGTAAAACATGACGACATGCTACGTCCATAGCGCGATCGCAGCCGTTTCGCTAGCTTCACATATGCCAAATTTGGTGTTACGTGACGTGAATAGACGACGAACAAAAATGCCAGGCGCGAACATGATAATCATGATGTGGAAGTGATGTACAGCATAACTTACGGCCGTCTCGTAACGTTGTGCTGATTTTAAAGTGACATATCAACCTTCCACATTCGTGCTTCACATATCATCGAATTTCACAGAACGTGGTTGGTTAATTGGTTGGTTGTTCCTCGGAGTCCTGGCGCAACCCACCACGGGGGGATCTGCCATTTTTTTATATCTTCGTTTTGCATTTCTACTGTTTCGTATATATGCAATGCCTACTCCCGCTAGTCGGATGTCGCATATATGAGGCGTAACATATATAAGGCTTTCGATTATCAATCAAATCAGCCGTCATTTTTTCATTCTGTGAAGCTCGAGTGACTGAATGATTTTTAGAAAGACTCATCATTTGTGTAACCGCTTCAATCTACGGCATTCTTGTGGGTCGTGGAGCCCATAAAAAACAGCGCATGAGAAGGCGTGATCGGTAAGTAATAGCCGTTTTTATTTTTTTTTTTCACCGATCTTTTCACCGCCTTAATTCTGGTGGGATTCAACACATTGTATCCCTAAGTAAAGCAGTAGCTCACATCTAAACTGTTCATTTCCGTCCTACGCACGAGTCGATAGCGATGTCGCGGGAATTATTTGCGTGCCCCATCAAGGGCCTCCTATTGGTCTCTATATAGGTTCCACAAGCGAAACAGTCTGGCTCTTCAGCCAACTCTTGTTGAATCGCGTTGATGTGAGGCGGCGGATAGACCCTGCTGTTGATCTTACTGTCCTCAGTCGCCTTGTTCAATGTCTGTAGTAAGTGCACTTGTAGAGCTCCGCCTCCTCACATGCGACCACCGTTAACCCACCGCAGTGGGCAAGTTTGTGCGTGTCGCCGTGAGTCTTCGGGACCACGTCTCGCATAATTTGAATTTTCGCCTCCTGTGGAGTCCCTCGCGTTTCGCCAACACCGCCTGCGTTTCACCCAACCAGATCTCAAACTCTTCTATCCCTCCGAACACATAAACGGCCTTCTCAATGACCCTATAGGACACCTGGGGTCATGGGTAAAACTCGCTGTCATCGTCACGTACGCTTGGTGGTGGCGCTGCGTAATAAAGCATGGGTTCAGAGCGCGCTTCGACGTAAGACGCAAGTATCTTGAGCCGCGGTCACATGGCGCACGTCATGTGACCGTGGCTCAATGTCGGAATGAAGACTCCGACAAGAATTGCAGCTTTTAAACTTCTCTTATTTAGTTCGTGCTTCTTTGTGTTTGAGCGGCTCACTTCAAGTGTAGAGCGACAGTTTGTTTGCGTTCGTCTTTGCGCATCTTTTCTGCTTGTGAAGCTGCTCGCCGTTGTTTGCGTGGCATTACAGTTTGTTGTTTTAGCTTTCAGTTTTTCGCCCTTGTGACGAAACTATGCACAATAAGCGCTGAACAACATATCTCGATTCCTATGGCAGAAGATTAGCCATGTTCTTTCATCCCCACAAGTTTCCACTCTCCCTCGAACATCTACTTTATTTAGTTACGTTCAAAAGGTGAGAGCCACGGCAAGATTATAAGCGTAATTCCTCATCCGTCCCTGCAATGGTCATACTCTACAGCTAGAATGTTCGCTCCAGTCTAAAACGTTCTCGCCGGTTAATATATTTCGTAGGTGGCGTAAGACTGGATATGTCGGCCCTTAATGGCCAGCGTTGCCGTAACAGTCGACGTAACAGTTGGCGCCGATTCCGGGTCCCCAAAAGTGCGACTGTTCAGAGCTACCCAGCGTGCCTCCAGGAGTGAACGAACGAGAAGTGCAGAACGTCCTCCCGGTGGGCGGTGAACTGCGACGCACGGCAGCTTGTTCCGTGCGGTGAAGCAGCGAAGTTCGTGGTATGCCCGGCCTTCGACGGTGACCAACCAACAGGTATGCCAGGTTTTCCTGAGTTTCCTTCGTGCACCGCACTTCTTGGCTTCTGCACCGCATATGGGTAGCCTGCAGCGTCTGCGCCAGTATAGCTTCCATGGTTTGATCGCACCTAGTTAGATCATCTGGCAGTATGTCTTGGCCATGCAACTCAGGCGCCTCTCCAGGAATGCTATACGTTCCAGCTAGACGCGAATAGCACTCGGGACCCTTATCAAGGTCATGGCTCTCGCTTTGGGAAGTCCAAAGCGAATCGTTCGTCGATGGAGCATAGCGTATCCGCTGACAAGCTCGAAAGGCAGAAGCACTGTGAGTACAAGTCAGTTGACGTCGTTCCCGGCAGCGAATGAGGGTCTTCTAGCTTCGACCACGACCCTCAGTCACTGCTCTTTTCAGCGGGGATAGACGCTGCAAGTCTTTGGCCTATCGTTAGTTGGGCACATCTGACTTCAGCATGACATCAACCAGACAAACCCGCTGTGCATGGCGTCGAAAGAACGTTTCCTGTAACAAATAGTTTGGAATGATCAATGTGTAAAAACGTAGCAACAGAAAAAAAAAGAAATGCCAAGCTGGGTTATCAAGTTAGACAAGCTGATGTGCTCGAGAGTGTATCAAAGGCCTGTAACGTAGTTTGCCATATCATTTCATGAATCGACAAAACTGAGGCGTACCCTGCGCATTCTAGTATGTAAGTTCAGTCAATGATACGATAGCACATAGTGAAGAATCTGACATGAGCAGAGTGGCTGCACTAGCTACAAGAAGGGAAAAATACCTGGACGCGAACACGCTTTCACAGCACATAGAGAAAACATCCTCGATTCGCTACACCTTCTAACCTTTTGTATTGAAATTTAAGCATACAATCTTGCGCCTATTCGATAAGAAGCCATATACGTAACTTCCAGGATTACAATGGGATTGCGAGGTATCCTTTAGAAAAAAATAAACAGCGGTGGATGGATCGGGACTCAAGAAGAGGACACAACAGAGGTGCTGATGTATACTGTGATGTTTTTTTTCCTCAAGCAATATGAGTAAACTATTACGGAAACACTTTGTTGGATGTTGGCGTCTGTGTCGTGTCCTCTTGGGTGTACATGTTCATCGAGAGCCTTTATTTTTTTTTGTCCTCGCTACATTTCCAACAAACCCAAATTTGAGCAGTGCTAAATTACGAAGTGATTATACAAAAGAAAATATAGGAAGAAAGCGTTTGAGGAGCAACAGGCCGGAGATTTTACGGGCGTCTCTGACTACATCATGATCAAGCTCTTCACCCTTACTAGTCCCACTGCAGGTCAAAGGCCTCCAACCTTGTCCTGTACTTGTTGCGGTCACGCTGTCCTCACAGTATTGTTTTTAATGACGCGATGTAAGGAGATGTTGGCGCACATACGCGACGCCGGCTACTACTTATCCCTTAGAGGTATCTAACATATATACTTCAAATGAATGCGTTGGTTCATAATCTTAAACTTTGGTAGCACAGAATCGATGAGGACAGGAAAGACCAGTGCTCTGCCCTGTATTTCTGGGTTTCTTCCTGTTCTCGTCGACGTTGCGATAGTGCACGTATGGTCCAAGTGTCCGTGCGGACGAAGTCCATAGCACGTACAACATACACAGCTAGCACAACTAGGTAACACAACTAGGTAGAACACAATAGCACAACTAGGCACACATATATGCATATACGGTGTTGTTAACTGATTGAAGAGCAACTGATGCATACAGTCAACAGTCACATAAAATATATGTTGCCGCTTTAAAAGAAAAAAAAAGAAAAAACTTAACTGCACTAATATCGGCCAAGAATGATCCTCAAGTGTCTTCTCAATCTCATCTGCCTGTCTGACTTTCTGATTTTCCTGGAACCCTTGCCTCTTCTTAACCTAACGGGAAGTTAAAGATAATATATCTAGTTTCCGCGCAAGATGATGATGTCACTCCTTACATCGCGAAAAAAAAGTACTTTTTTCAGAAACTTGTCATGTTGATATGGTCATCGCCAGCAGAGCTCTCCCTGTGGTACTTATCTCCTGCAATTAAAGAAATGAACGATCATTTCAGGTCTGAAATGTGGTCACCACAATAACATCATAATCATCATCATCATTATCATCATCATCAGCCTGATTACGTCCACTGCAGGACAAAGGCCTCTCCCATGTTCCGCCAGTTAACTCGGTCCTGTGCTTGCTGCTGCCAATTTATACCCGCTAACTTCTTAATTTTATCTGCCCACCTAACCTTCTGTCTCCCCCTAACTCTCTTGCCTTCTCTGGGAATTCAGTTAGTTACCCTTAATGACCAGCAGTTGTCCTGTCTACGCGCTGCATGCCCGGCCCAAGTCCATTTCCTCTTCTTGATTTCAACTATTATATCCTTAACCCTCGTTTGTTCCCTAATCCACTCCGCTCTCTTCTTGTCTCTTAAGGTTACACCTACCATTTTTTCTTCCATTTCTTGCTGCGTCGTCCTCAATTTAAGCTGAACCCTCTTTGTAAGTCTCCAGGTTTCTGCACCGTGGCTAAGTAGCGGCAAGATACAGCTGTTATATATTGCCACTTGGTGTTCTGTGCCAGTGAACAGTGGGTCAGTTCTGTGCCGGTGAACAAGGAAGACAAAGACTAGCAACCCGTGCCGCTGGAGACGTCCTTCTTTGTCTCTGAGATTTTGGACAGTCGCGCCCCTTTCTACGTTCGTTCGAGCTCTTAGCGCGTGACAACTGGTGGAGGTGCTGGGTAGATGTGCCCAGGTTCACCACAGTGATAGCAAAGGGGACGTCGATCGGGGGCCCGCCACGCGTCTGATTTTCGCGGAATCGGTCGGCGGTCACTGAGGTACGGGCCCGCCTGGACTGCCTGAAGCATGGCTGGGGCTGTGGTATAAGGCGAAGTGAAATGTGGTGCAGGTGGGCGCAGAGTTTGATCTGCCGGAAGCATGGCAGGGGCCGCGGTGGGAAGCGGAGGCAAAGGTGGTGCTGGCTGGAGCAGAGTTTGCGCATACGACATGCGAGGGAAGCCATTTAGGGGTCGCGGCTCTGTCTGACAGGACAGTTCTCGTAGTGCCTGCTGATTTCATCTCGGACGATGCCGGACAAAGAACTGACAGTGGACGCCGAGGGTACAGATAACTTCTGCAGTTCTTCGCGAATTACAGAGCGTATGAGCTCTCGGAAGAAGTCAACGTGGGCCCCAAAACGACCCATGTAGTCCGTAGCAGAAGCTAAGTTCACTTGTCGCTCGTACGTCTGGGTCCGTTGCCGAAGCGTGCTTTCAATCAGGACGGCTTCAGCAAGAAACTCTGACGTCGTCTTGGGGGGGGGGGGGGGGCTGCGTACAAGACCACCGAACAACTGCTCCTTTACTCCACGCATCAGGTATCGCACCTTCTTCTCTTCCGGCATGTGAGGGTTGGCTCGTCGAAAAAGACGCGTCATGTCCTCAACATACATTGCTACGCCTTCATTTGGCATTTGCATACGGCACTGGAGTTCACGTTCAGCTCGCTCTCGGCGATCGGGACTTGCATACGTTTCGAGAAGCCGGCGTTTGAAGTCCACCCATGACGTGAACACACCTGCCCGGTTTTCGTACCAAACACGTGCCCCGTCATTCAAACTGAAGTAGACATGTCGGAGCTTGTCTGTGTCATCCCACATGTTATGAGCGGCAACGAAGTCATAGTGGACTAGCCAATCTTCAACATCCTCATGGACAGCACCATGAAAGGGATTCGGCGTTCGTGGTTTGAACAGTGTATATTGCGATGGCGTTGCGCCTTTCATACCGGCTGTGTTGGAGTCGCTTGAGACGGCGCTGCCTGGAATAGTTGGGGCCGTCATCTCTTCTGAGAGAAGTCCGAACTCAGGGTCCAGTCCACGGATTCTGCGGCTAGCACGGTGAACAGGCGTAACCACCGGTATGGGGCTGGAGCTTCTTGTACTGGAAGGGGTTCGGTGCATAGGGTACCCAGCTCCTCCGCCAGTTGTCACGCGCTAAGAGCTCGAACGAACGTAGAAAGGGGCGCAACTGTCCAAAATATCTTCCTCTTGAGCGCGTGACAATATCTTCCTCTTGAGGGATAGTGGCAATATACTTGTCATAATTTGAGAGTGCTTGCCAAATGTGCGCCACCCCATTCTTATTCTTCTAGTTACTTCAATCTCGTGGTTCGGCTCTGCGGTTATTACCTGCCCGAACTAGACAGTCTTTTACAACTTGAAGAGGACTACTACCTATCTCAAAGCGCTGCTCTCTTCCGAGGTTGCTGTACATTACTTTCGTTTTCTGCAGATTAATTTTAAAACCCGCCTTTCTGCTCTCCTTGTCTAACTCCGTAATCATGAGTTGCAATTCGTCCCCTGAGTTACTCAGCAATGCAATGTCACCACACTAACAGCGCTACCGAAATAGCCACAATAACAGTCTGTATTTGGATAACCAAACTGGCATATATTCTGTTTTGTGGAGTTATATGGTAACTTTTGGTCACAGAACGCCAAGACGTGGTGTAATGTTAGTAACGGTTGCAGTTTAACGTGCCAAAACTAGCATGCGGTTGTGGCAGACGCTGCAGTGGAGGGCTCCGGAAATTTTGGCCACCTGGGGCTCTTTAACGTGTACCTTAATGTATGCACACGGACGTCAAGCATTTTCGCCTCTATCGAAAATGTGGCCGCCACGGCTGGGATACGATCCCGCGACCTGCAGGTCAGCAGCAAAATGCCTTAGCTACTAAACCACCCTAGTGGGTGGGGTGTAATGTTGATACAGTGCCGTATGTAAGGTTTTTCCTTGCGTAGCCGTTACTGGACTTACAGGCCTACGTGCAATGAGGGTAAAACACAGTACTTAAACAAAATCAAGAAAACAGTTATAATAATGGTTTATTTTTCACCAATACAAAGTTGATGGAGGGGCTGAGAACAAAAGCGACTATCCGCTTGACTAAGTTCTCGCCCCCTATTCACATAGGGCTGTGGTGGTGGCGGCAACAAAACACCACAGCTGACAAAAGTACACAACATGTACATAGCATAAACAAAATTAGGAATTATAAAACTTTGAAGGTCACTGCAAGCGGTCGCTGACAAAAAAAAAACAGTGTAATAAACATATATTTAAATGTAAACAAAACGTCGCGATTTGCAAACCACAAATACAGAAAACATATGATTCACGTGCACCGGTAACTGCATTTTCATCCATTGTGTTTTCTTTATTTTTCTTTATTGCTTCGAACTTTGAAGTAAAACCTTAATTGACAGGAGCGTTAATAATATATTGGCGAAGTTGGGAAAGTGTGAAACGTAATCATCCGAATGGTATCCCGAAGTTTGATGTGTGCGTACTTTTGTATGCGTGAACCGTTCTTGCACGCGTGAACCGTTAACGTTCCGAAACTGATACACGATTACGAGAGACGCCGTACAAGAGGGCTCCGAAAAACTGGAATATGTGAGGTGTTGTAAAGTTCACCTCACCATAAGCTCACGGGTCTCAACCGTTCCGCCTACATCGATTGCGGCTGCCGAGGTCGAGATTCCATACCACGACCATCGGGCTGTCAATTAAGCACCATAACAACTAGACCAATGCTATATTGACGTAAAGAAGCAGGTGTGTATACCTTTACATGTGGCCACATTCCGTGTTGCATTAGTCTTGCTGTTCAGATACCGTCAGTGAGTATGGACTTGTACATGACGTCAACGTGTCTGTGGCTAGTCTACAGTTTCGATATCGATTTCAGCACTTTCGCTGTCGCTTTCAGGTTGCATGCGATGAATGTTGGCTTGAGCTAGTGTCCGGTCGATGCCAGTGTAGCAGCCGAGAAATATTTCGTCGCACTTGCACTCGAGGATGCTGTCGACAATACGCTGTACCCGCGTCGCACAACTCGTGCCGGGGAAACACATGGCCAGGTACGGCAAGTCCAGCCACGCGCACATGCCCACGACAATTTGAGCGCCCTCGGGGTCGGACTGTTTTTCGGCGGTGATTGCACAAGCGTAGCGCTCTCTACCTCTGGTCAGGGTCACGTACCCGATGTCCACTCCCGGGAGCGTTAGCGTGGTCGCTATCAGCGTGTGCAGCGTGAAGTCGTGGACGGGCGGCATGCTCCGATCCAGCGCGAAGAGCCAACACCACCTAGAACTAGAGAAGGCCTGTGCAGGGCTGCGTGACGTCACCGCAGTGAGATCGGCCTAAAAGTCGGCTTCGCCCAATGCTACGCTTTTTTTTCCGAAATGGCATTTTCCCTACATTATTATTATTATTTTCGCGGTTTTGGAGTGCACAGAATATTTGCATTAAGGAATATTTTCAGTATGTTTTAACTAAACGCTGGCTTGAAATAATTCATCAGGCACTCGTGAAATTTTTAACAGCATGCACAGCCATTTCGTGCAGTTTAAAAGAGGCTTAAATTTTCGTTGTGAGACATATTTATTCGTGATACATCATAATCCAAACAGGCAGAACAATTCATAAGAAAGAAGATTATGCTTGAAGAGTACTGAGCTTCTGCTTCGCAGCCTTGCTTTCAGTTCCTTTATTTTCAACTTTGTTCCGCTTTGCAGCCTTGCTTTCATTCAGCTTGTTATTTTGAACTTTGCACAAATTATTCAGCAGCGTATTGGCAGCAGCACTGAGAACATAGTTTAAGACAAGTTCAGGTGAGTGGCCACCATCGCAGAAATCCAAGTCTTCATTGCACTCAACAAGGGAAGTCGCGAGGCTTACAAGAACTTCTTTTTGTTTTGCGCAAGCAAAAAATTGTGATGCGTACTTCAGACTTCTCAGCTTGTCAAGCACAATTTCCATTGTGAGCACGGCATTCACAACTACCGCTTGTGAAAATTTCAGTCCACCACGCGTTGCATTAGCTATCAGCACATCATCATCCAGTTCAATGGTCCGATTCTCAACAGTCAAGTTTTCCTGGCAGGAAAAGCAGGCAAGTTTCCTAACTGCAGCATATGCACAATATCCTGCTACATATGTAATAGCTGGTAGCATTTTCTCCTTCTCCTTCACATCATCGTCCATCACTGCAACATCAAACTGCTTAACAAGGAATTTCAAATCAGTGGTAGGAATGCAAGGTGCAATGGTATCCAAGTTGGGAAGATCAAGTAGCTTCTGAAGTCTCAGCTTTTGCTCGGATTCATAAATCTGACGTATAGAAACGTGGTATTGGGCACCAGACAGCTGCCTGTACCTGCCAAACCTGTCTTCCAAACTGTCGGTTTGAAATTTCCCTAGCAAAACGTATTTGAACCGAAGTTCTTCAATGCAATACGTTGACAAGTCAACAAGGGCATGTGAGGTATGTCGCAGTGCCATGTGCGTTTCGCGAGTTAACTGGCCAGCATCATGCTTCAAGCTCTGCCAGTGGTCCAACCAATCCACAATCTTGTTTAGAAACTCAATTTGGTGGCATTGCAGTGCACTTATCGGTTCTTGAAATGGGTCTCGGAGACGCTGAGCTTTGAATGGGGTCTTGACATTCACCACATTCCACCATGTCAAAACAATGTTAATAAGTTCCAATGTACCAGCTTTATGCTCAAGTGCGACTTTGGTGCTTCTTAGTGCTGCAGCAGTTGAACTGTTGAAGATCCTCGGTGCGAGCTTTACATTTTGTCGCTCTAGATTGGATGGATTCAGCGACTTGAAGGACAAAGTTGGAGCTAGTCGCAAAAGCTCATTTTTTTCTCCTTCATGCAACTTGCATAGTGTGTTAAACGAGGCTGTCAGGACAGATTAGTTTTCCGAGAGGGCACTGAAATTGGGAAAGAAGATGCACCTTCCACAATTACGCTGATTCAGCCAGTTATGTCGGATACACTTTAATATATGCACTGCATCCAGAATAAAAAATAAGGGTCTTGATGAGTCTGACGGGTGCCTGTATACAATGCTCACTTTGGGAGGATCAGCAAAAAATTACATAGCCTTTCGGTTGATCGAGTTGTTGTCAGACACCACTGCAACTACTCGTATTCCAATGTCTTCTAGGTGCCTGATCAGCAGATCAAGAAATTCATGTAGCTGTTTCGCTTCTATTTGTGCTACTGGAAGTATATGCACAACATCCTTGTTTGATGATAACAAGCTTTGTATCATAAAGACGTATGCTGTCTTTGCCGCATTTTCATTGTTTGTCGCTGCACCAGTGACATAACCACCCTTGTACTGAAAGGATGCCTGCAGGTGGATCTCGTCCATCATAAGCGTCACAAAGCGCTCATGGTCTTTTAGTGTTGATGCCAGTCTCCTTGCATAAGGAAAGGAATGAATCCTCTTGTTGCTCTCTGGATGGGCTAGCACGGTAAGAGGCACAAATGCGTCTTATTGTCTGTGGATGTAGGAGCTTTAATTTTGCTGTACTCCTGATGAATCTGTATGCGTGCGGCGATATTGTGTACACAAGGCTGCAGAACACCAGAAAATCAGCTGGGTAAGTCGACGCCTTAGTGAGGAGAACTTGAAGTTGCTGTGTCACAAATTTGACGACTTGCACTTGCCACTCATGCGGGAGAGCTGAAGATGACAGTTGCTCCAGGAGTGCCACGACACGCTTCAGCAGAATCTCTAGTTGGAGTTCATTATTTGTGGAATCCTTCGTGACGTCTTCCACATCGCACAGAACTTTGTGAAGCACTCTCAAGTCAGAAATTGTCATAGGAAGCACAGAGGAACCTAGGTTTTGTAACCTCATTTCACCAACATACACTGCCAAAGAAAGGTCGGATGCCACTGTCACTGCACGATGCACAACGTGGGCACCTTGGTCGCTGAAGTTGAGGAAAAGTACTTGTTTCTGTGTGACCACCTTGGTCCAGAAGTCAGTAAGAGAGAGGTCACCTACTGCTATCAATAGGTCATCGAAAGTGGCGATGACATTCTTCTTTTCTTCCGCTTCGTGAGACTGCTCTGATAACCGTATTGCTTCCTGCAACGCTTCTGCGTCCACACGAGCACGCTTTTCTTCTGGGCTCTCGCGTTCAGAAGTTTCTTGGCGGGACAAGTAAGCAGGGCAATTAGGGAAAACGCTTGGGATTGCAGAAGGCTTCAAGCGCCTCAGCTTGAGGGGTACTTCAATTACTTTCCCAGTCATGCTGTCAGTGTAGCTGGTGGAGTCTACGAAGTCACTTTCAAGAAAGTGGTGCTCACAGACCTGGAACATAAGCACAAACAACGAAGTATAAGATGAAAGCGACAGAATTATACGTAACAGTTTTACAGAATTATATGATCCCAGTGCGCCGTTTGTAAAGATTAAGACAAATTATTTCGCTTTATTTATCTGCTTCTGTACGGCAACCACGACCACGCAGTCAACAAGAATGACGTCTCACTTAGCGAACCTTGCTTTGAGACGGTAAACCACGAGCCATCGTTTGTTTGGCGCTCAAGTAGTGGCGGACGCCCCACATGTAAAGTAACTACGCCGTCTACATCGTATGTTCGACGCAGGCAGTTTTACTCGCGAATACATTGCGCTAAATCAATTTCTGATTAGGCAGAACCGCACATGAGCAACCTGAGGCGTAAACATGGCACTATACACTTTACGGCACGAACATGGAACAATATTACACTGAAACACACCATTTGCTCAGTTGTCAATCCTTAAGGTGCATAGTGCGTCGTAACGGTTGCATGCGTCACGCAATTAACTAGACTCTGTTCCCACGAGAAGCACGACTGCCGGAAAACAAACGGGAACATGTGCTTACCACAGTGTACTTCGTAGGTGTGAAGTTTTCCCGCCGCACAGCCTTCGTCCACGCTGCATTTTGGGCGGGGTCCAACGGAAACCTGTACACGCGTGCTCGCGGTCCATTTGCGTAGTTCGATCGACAGTTCGGTGCACAGCAGCACCCAGGCATTTTCGCCAGCACACCAGCAAAAGTTCATGCAGCACGCCTGAGCAACTGAGTACAAAGAAAATGCACGTTAACAAGCTGCAGCACTGGAAATAGTGTCAGCGTTGACAGATGCTTAGGCTGATACCGCTAGCATTGGTGCTCTTATGTATTCAAGCCTGCAGTATATCGCAATTTTTATAACCAGTACTGCGCCGCATGAATAGACCATGATGTAAATGAAAACACATATAAATTTTCCTTATTTTCTGCATCAAAAAAACACCTTCCGGCTGCCACATTCAATAAACAGTTTTCTATCCACAACGCGCATGCTGGCAGATGGATTCCGTACTAGCCACAGCCAAAAGCCAAGCCGAGCCGCGCCAATTCCCGTGCGCGCCGTGCGCTCTCTCTGCTCGCGTCGTCGGGCTTGCAGATCTCACTGTGGTGACGTAGTTGGTGTGGAGAGGGGGACATGCGCGGGCCTTCTCCTAGTTCTAGGTGGTGTTGGAAGAGCACCCACGTGAGCCTCTGGTTGCGTGCAAAGAGCCAGCAGTAGGCCGCAGCGAGCTTGGGAAGTCGAACGACGCGTGACTCGCCCGATTTCAGGGCAGCACAGACTTTGTCGCTGGCCTCTTTGCTATCCTGGACGTCTCCGAGGTGCAGACCCGGTATCACCTTGTCGTCTTCGAGGCTGCGCACTTGGTCCAGGGACAAGGGCCTCATGAGAAGACACAGTGTTTTGATGTCCTCTTCTGCCTTGACCGCCTGAGAATGGGGGCCTCGCTCGGAAAGTCGCTCGATGTGGGCAGGCGGTCGCTGTGCAGTGTGACAGCACGAGTCTCGAAAGTTCTGTTTAGTGGCGCAGCAGATGTCCACGCGCTTCCTGTAGCCCACTGCTTATGATCGAGCCTCCGCGCTGTTCTTGGCATGGATAGCTGTAGGAGTTTGCCGAAGAAGTATAGCCTGCCAACGAATACCCTATCCTGGATCTGAATCGGCGCGAGCGACTAAGAACGGACCTTGTACTTCAGTCTGCCGTAACAGACCCGAATGTGTACTTAAGATGCGACATCTGGGGGGCTGCGCGTTTCTTCACATAGCAATCGACACGGAAAAAGATTGCGTTTGCGCTTGCTCTCGATAACGCAGCGGTAAAATATTACAGAGTGATATCAACTTCACGTGCGTCCTTATATAGCTTCAAAAAGGCTATCTGGACAGAAAAAGAAATGCTACTGCGCAGGCACTTTGTGAAATCTAGTGCGTGCCACTTTCACCCACATTGTGCCGTTTCACGGTAACGTACACATAAGAAGGTGGGGCATGGAATAACGTACCCGGTGATTCATACTGGAGCTTAAGCGCACATACAAGAGGACAAATACGATGGAGACACGGGGACCAGCGCAGTCCCTATCGTATTTGTCCTCGTGTGTACGCGCTAAAGCTTCAGTATGCAACAAAACTGACTAGCCCATCTTTCCGAATCACTCCAGTAATACGCTGCTTACACATTCGTCTCGTTTGGCGTCTCTGGGAGCTTCGCACGCTAACCACATTTTGGGGTATCCTTCCAGCGCGAACTTTTAATGCGGCGTCTTTTGCGTTGATAAAGTAAGCAATTATAGTATACAAGATTATTTTATGTTTGGAATTTCATCAAGTCTTTCGGCTCCGTTGGCACTGGTGGAATACCGCCCATCGCTTTACACCACCACACTCAATCCGAAGGACCCCTCTGAAGTGCGTTCATGGGGAACAAAGCAGAAACTGTGTTGATGCAACTCCTGCGATCCGTGCCAACCACCACGTGTTTGTGTCAATAGGAGTCTGAACAGACGGCCTTGCGTTGTCAGGAATGACCAACGCCACTGTCGGCGCCAGAACGCAGACGCCATTGCTTCTGTTTTCTGCGTGCCTCACAGATGCTCTAAATGCGCTACTATGTGAATGTGTTATGAAAAAGGGGAAAATTCAAACCTTGCGCTATGAAAATGTGTGCACTTGAAATGTTCCACTGAACGCCGCCGGAGCCCGACGTGATTGCCTCGTTGATCGGTTCACTTTTGACCTATACCGACGGCGCCTTGTGATGACGTCTTCGTGTCATGCTCCGAGCGACGTTTCAAATTTTGAATATCTGACCTCTCATATTGGATGATTTCTGCATCCGTCGAGTTCACACAGCCGAATATCCCGTTTCATGTTTGATGATGCATTTGATACTTTCGCATTGATGAGGTATGCGTAGGCAGAAGAAAGAAAGTGTGATAGCAAAGTAGTTTACGTCAGTTTCATCGACTAGAACTTTTGTTTTCAAGCATGTTAGCGTTATATATCGATGATGAAGCAGTTTTGAACGAAGTGAGGCAAAATGAGCAGGTTGATTCTTATGTTGAAGATGTGTGCTACGGCCACAGTAATTCAAATAAAAGGATTTATTGAGAAGTAAGCGGAACAAGCGTTGCCCGTACGTGAAGCTGCTTGAGCGTTCAGTGACTTGCGTTTAATCAATTTGCCAATTGGAACCACATTACAAGAGAGGGTATGATTTACTCTTATAGGTGAGTCTTTCCTTTTCGCAATGACTCCTTTTAAAGGACGGGCTAACTTTCATTGAGCTTGCAGTCCTCTCCGACGGGAGTAAACTTTTGGAACTCTCCTTAAAGAGTCCTTTAAATGGCAAGTGAACACTTGAGAAAAATGGTCGACACCGTGTCTAAGCGTGTATGACAACCAAAGAAATGACGAAATCGTCGGTGTTTTGATTCGGGTACGCTGCCTTTTTTGTACTCGGCACAGAGACAAGGTAGCCAAAAAACTAAAACATTGGCTTTCTTTTACTTCACTGGAAGACGATGTCACTTGACGAATTACGTCGATTTAGGCGACTAGAAGTATGGCACAACACTGCCAAGGCCACGCTGCTACGACCCCAAATGTGGCTCCAAAGTGTTTTACTACACAAGACGAAGTGGTGATTAAACTGGTTATAAAAACTTAGTTTCTCTGCTAAATTAGCTCGGAAACCTTGCAGTGCGACTTGATTTTAACGCGTGGATGATAAGCCCCCACTTCAGTATCCTTTGGGAACGCCAGCAAACTGTGCCACGGGGAGAAAACTCCCTATACCTCCCATGTATTCGCTCTCGGCAGCGCCTCTTTTACCACTGGCGGTAGCCGGGTTTCCTACTAGAAATGAGTCATGAACAGAAAATTTCTTTCATTACGTCACCAAAGATCTAGCATCCGAAGTTCTTGTTGACTGGGTGAGGTGGATGTGAATGTTTGCTTTTGTTGGCTTCCACAAGTTTTTACAAATAAACAAATTCGATACCAGTGTGAAAAACTTTTCTTTTGCCTATATGTCTTTTTCATTTCTTGTTTTGTGAATTTTAAATAAGGCGAAGCTTGAGCAAGGTGGTTGACTTGAGTTCGTAGCAGTTGCCTCCGCTCCTTCTCGCCACTCTCTCGATCAATATTTCAAGTCAGATCGCGCTCGCTTGGCATTCCAACCACGGGAGAGATGAAGACACGTTGTGGCGGGCATAGAACGGACGTCGCAGTGAGGTGCGCCCCGCAAGTCAACCATGCATTCGACAAAGACGGTTAAATCGGGTAACGCTGCTCTGCGAAGGGGCGGAAACTCCTTATATCTCCCGTGTAACGCGTTCTCGCATTCTGATGCGCAGTAGCAGCGCCGCTTTTACCACTGGCGGCTTCCGGGCATCCAATGACGTCACTGCTGAGGTCACCAAATAGAGGGAGAGGAAGAAAAACCGAGAGGAAGGGGGATCGCGTGGAAACTCTTTTTTGGCACTTCGCGTGCCAGCTGAAGGTGTTCGTGCATTCTTTAAGGTTCGCTGGCAGCTTCGGTAATGCGGCGATTTGTAAAATATTGCTAACATTTTTTTTTATTATTTCGTTCGTGTGTTTTGAATTGGCGAAAGTTGAGATGGCCGACTTTTCGGTGAGACGAATCTCGATTAACATAAATAAAATCTACTTTCTTATTGCACGTTTTGTACAAATACAGAGACATGCACGTAGTGTCGAAGTGTCAGTCTCTACAAGCAACTCTCATTTGCAATTGATATAAGGACATAATGACGCAGAATATCCGAACCAATGCGAAAGTTATCAACAACACGAGTAAGACACGTCGAATTTGACTCAATCACGTTTCTTATGACAACGTTCATAACTTTCTTGCAGAACTTTAGTACCCAACAGGGCTAAAGTTCACAAGCACGGGGATTCCTGAAGCGATCAGAATTTTTTAAAGAGAGAACATCACTGGAAACAGCGTTTCGGCAAAGTGACTAGCCGATCGTCAGGATAACAACGCTGCCTTGACAAAGATAGGTTCAGTTGAGGGAACATTGGCTTCAGCGATATTCCTGTAATATATTCGGAGATCATTTAGTCCATCAATTATGTTTGAGTGACAGTGTGAAAAAGTAAAGACCCACAATGCTACAAACGACGGCAACGCGTATTTCATGAAGAGGAAGGAGCCTATAAGTACTTGGGATCACACGATCCACATGCCACAAGTAAAGGAATCAAAAACTATGTAACCCAGTCAACACGAATTCAAGCCTTTCATTAAACGCATTTTACCGACAGAAACTTGGCTGCCGTCTTGACCATTTAGTTTGTCGACACGGCGCCTCTGTCAGTCCTGTCAGGCTTGCAGAGATCTGGGTTTACTCATGTACTCATGCAAAATAAATCCTTGCTCGAATAATGAATGCAAGTACACGTGATCTCTCGTTACCTCCGGCAAATCCGAAAAACAATAACTTGGAACCAAATAACCTGAAAAAGACATATTTTGACGAAGAAGCTGTATTTTATTCGTCAGATGCTGCTCTTGCGTAGCCCACAAATAAAGAGGTGGTAGTGCATAGCCACCTACGAGCACAGTAGCCCAAAAGGTCAAAAGTCGTGTTTCCAGCTCATGTGGAAACGAAAGGGGCGATCGTAGACAGCAGCCATGTATGGTCTTGTTGCTTTCGTTGCCGCTCACAGCAGTGTGCTCCATCGGGCAGCTTGAAGAATTCATTTTCAAGATAAGCGACAGCACGTCGGTTACGCGTCACAAAATGCAGGGACGACAACGGTTCCTTACGGCTTCTGTGAACGAGGTTTGTTTGATTTAAATGCCAGGTCAGGTGAGCATTATGTAAGTAGAGATTTAGTTAACAGATCATACGCGCGATACCATCCCGCTAAAGTTAACGATAGCGTGTTGACGCGGGAGTGCGCCAAATTAAACGCAAGCCTGAAATATTAGTGTGCTTGCTTATAATTCGTGGCATAAAAAAATCGTTCAGGCCGTCAACTACTTAGCAACACGTGAGGCACACCGCAAATTGAATTGCTAAACTATTTTGTCACGCACAAAAATCAAATTATTGGCCAAGTATCTCCAATGTAATTTTAATTTTCATTAATTTCTTCTCCCCTCCCATAACCGCGCTTCGCACGTGCACTGTACTTTGATGGATGCAGTACAACGTCTTCCAACGGTTCTCATACACCTCGACTTTAGAACGACCAATACACCTCCATTCGCACAGTTCTGCTAGCACCACTACTGCCCCAAGTAAACTAGACGGTGATGTGCCGTTCAACCACTGACGTCATGACGTCAGTAGTTGACGTTTCTGTTCAAGTCATGTGAATTTCCAGCATCATATCGACCACCGGAAGTTCCAATGCGTTCCGTTTCCGTAGCGTAAAACGCGTGACGGTAGAAGTACCATTGCCAATAGCTTGACAAGGCGTTTACCTAGATAGCGCAAGATACTTCGACGCTTTAACGACAGGTACACCAGCAGTTCTTGCATTGGGGTGGCAGCTTCAGCGCGATCACGGACGGCACGGTGGTCCAGGTGCTCCACTTCGGCAGACTCATCGGTGAACATCAGCGCTCGGCAAGTGTATCATTGCCACGATCTACTAGCGCACGAGTGCGTAGTTCCGTTTTTCTTAATGGCAGCTGTAGACTTGGACAGGCTGGACTCCCGACTCTCCCGCCTGCAAGCCGATCAGATGTATTGCCTGGACGGCGACAGTTCTCTTGGCATGCCGAAGATCACGGGAAGGTCCGTTCCAGGCGCCATCGCCAATATCCGCGCATGTATCTCTGCTATGGAAGACACGAATGAGCGGCTCCAGCGTCTATGCGGCATCTACACGTGCCTCATGCTTAAGAAGGCGATTGGTCCTTGGGTTCTCTATCGCGTCGAGAACGTGGAAGGTGACCAGCAGGACACCCTTTTCCACCGCTTCTCGTGGGAGGTGCATTCGAAGCCAGTCCCCGCTGAATCGCTGTCTATAAGCAAAGAACTCACCCAAGGATGTGCACTGGTTCCGCAAAGCGGAGGCACGTGCCAAGACGTCTACTGCTTCGCTTTCTTTACATCATCGCCGTGGGTGGCAAACTACAGACCACCAGAGGGCCATTCCGATGGAGTGCGTCAGGTTCTTGGCCGTACTTTTGGCGTTGATCCTGAGGAACTCGAGCGAGGCGAGTACTTCAACCAGGATATGGCGTATGAGGTGGCCATGTTGATGGATATTGTCGGAGAACGCTGACCCTGGGTTGATTTTCCCACACTTCACGCTACTCGAAGCCGACATATTATTGCATGGTAAGTTCTTCTGCACTGATTCCATTGACCCTGGCCCAGATCTTTCTGCAGACAACGTGCCATTGCGTTGCCTCCTGTATCGGAGAATATCGGCGCTGACGGAAACCGACGTCGTTTTTGTAGGGCCTCAGTGATTCGTGCGCTTTTGGTTACCGACAGTGCCATGTGATGACAATGTCATGTGATGTCAGGGTGACGTCACATGTTTTGGATATGTGAAATCATCGCTTGGTGATGATTCATAGATCACTCGTGCTCACGCTCCCGTCAATTCCTTTTCATGTTTCGCATCTTGCAGATTTGCCTTTATGAGATATGTGCACAGATGAAAAAAAATGTGATAGCAACTAATTTTACGTCTGTTTTATCGAATAGGATTATTGTTTTCAAGCATGCTGGCGTAACACAGGACATGGAGCACTTTTGGGTGCTGTAACGCGAAATAACTCTTCGATATGTGGTTGAAAATGTGCGGTACGACCCGAGTGTTTCGAAAACGTTTTTTTTATTGCGCGGGCATCATTCGCGTAAAAAGAATGTAATGGGAAGTAAACAAAGCAGTCGCTACCCTTGAAGCTGCTGGATCATTTATGTTTCAGTGCTGAAGTAATTTTGTCAACTACTGCTACAGTTCAAGAGATAGTATGCCTCACTCTTATAGATGAGTTGTAATTTTTCGTCCCTGTGATTCTTTTTATAAATTTGCATTAACTTACCTTGATGTCTCAAAAACCTACGAGGGGAGTGTAATGATATCTAAACAGTGTTTACGTGACTCTTTAACGAGAGTGATTCTCGTGGCAAGCGAGGGCTAACGAAAAACTTAAAGGACTGTTTTGTAAGCGGGGATAACATCGCCGGTATTTTGATTCGTGTGTGCTACCCCTTGTCGTACTCAGCACAGAGAAAGATCAAGCCTTAACGCATTTAAATTGATTGACGCATTTAACATTGCTATGCCTAAGTTTATTTTCTTGCTTTCTTTTACTTTTCCAGCTGGACGACGATGACACAACACGGCCAAGGCTACGTGGTTACGACCCTAAACGCGACGCCAAATTGTCCTTTTACAAATGAGAGCGCGGTGATTCATCTTCCTATAAATACTTTCGCTCTGCTAAAGTGGGTAGGAAACCTTGCAGCGCGTTTTAATTTTGACGCGTGGACGGAAAGCCCTCCCACAAGTATCCTCTGACAACGCCAGAAAGTTTGCTTTGCTGCCTTGCATATTTCGGTTTAAATGGATTGGGAAGATGACCAGGTAATGTGTGATGGCCAGGAATACGCGGCTAAATAAAATCAGTTTTATCTAAGCTTTGGTACAATGCAGGCTTCTCTTATAAATACTTTCGATCGTTGTCCTCAAGGGCAGAGCAATGAATGCGACAGCAAGAAAGGCAAGCAGCTACAAACGCGCTGTGACAAACACAAATAAGGACGCGAAAGGTGTATACAAAGCTAGTGCGAACTGTCATATTACAACTAGACTCTACTTTGGTTCTTTCAGCTAGCAACTCGTTCCTTTGGCAACCACGGACGCTGCAACGAACGCACCGAACGTGGGGTGGTCTATTAACCCCCAGGACAGCGTGGCGTTACCTACGTCGTGACGTCACTCACATGGGACCGGTGTATGCTGTCTCTGCTGGAAGACCACTATTCCTGCGCTTTTGGCATCGCTCGTTTTATGGTGCACCGCGCGTGCTCGTTACTAATCTCGCTTCTTAAAACGGTATGGTCAGCGGCTGTGTCTGCGGTGGCACCCAAGAGATTACAATTGAGTGCCCAAGGGTGAGGCAAAGTTCACTAGGCACGTGAGATAAAGAAGTTTGCGGGCGATAACGTAGCCGTTGCAAGCGTACGATTGGCGGAACAAGGAAGAGGTCTTTGCCCCGAAGTGGGCGTAGTCACGTATGTGACGAGACTGATGACGATTGCCTAAGAATATCTGTTCGACATGAAAATTACGAAACTGTATGGCACTCGGAAGTGACGATAGGATGTTGTAGCTCGTGTGGCTCGGCATATCAATAATGGAAAACTGAACTAAACCCAAGCAGTGACTCGTGATTGGCTGTTGATTACTGGAGCTGTTTTTTTAAGGATAGCAGGAGCACTTTTGTAAGTTGTCATCGAATGATACAACTCTCGTTTATTATTCACTTCACAAGTCGATTGTCCTGGAAGTGTTCAAAATTACTAAACTACCGGCGTAGTTAAGAGGATTCGTCACTCGCGTACACTGCCTCCTCTCTCCTTTTGTCCCTGAAAAATCGCTGGAAAGACGAACAAAGGGATGACACCGGCAAAAGTAGCCACCTCAGCGCGTGTCAAAGCTTTGATCACTGTTTTTTTTATTGTTCTCAGTTCAAAGGCGGTGGATATCTCTCAGCGCCGCCACGAGCGCACTAGTGTAATACTGCACAGCTTAATTCCAGCGCTGTAAAGCTTGGAGCAGGTGCGCTGAGGCACCTCATGGTGGCTGCGGTAAGCGTGTGGAACACGGCGTGGCCTCCGCGATAAGAGCCGCAGCGCGTCGTCGCTTGTTGCCGGAGCCATTGTCGAAGGCCACGCGCACGGATGCTCAAATATGACAGAGTTGTTCGGCTAAGACGTAACCTGGCTTGCGAATCGCCGAATTCGCCGAGTGGGCAATGTCTAGCGTCTTCGAAATGAACTTATGAATTCCATAGCCTGTGTCCCGTCATAACATTAGAATCATGCTTACAGGTTGTGGAAAGGCAATGTTTAGAGTTGGAAGCACGAAATAACACAAAAATATCTATATACCGGCCATACGATCAACCATAGGAGCTCTGCTGGGGAGCTCTGCTGCTCAAGCTGGAGTTAAGGCCGTTGATGTCGGCAGACAGAGGACTCAGCCCGTGTGCGCCACAAAATGAAGATATGTACCAAAAAGCTCCTAGCGTAGAAATGGTAAAGATTACCAAGAGGTTAGCAGAGGAAAGTGAGGCTGATGAGGAAGACAGAAGGCGGGCAAGGGTAAACCATAGCATTACATAGTACAGTATAGCATAAGAAGAGTGGGAAAGAGGAGCTATGCAGACGAGGTGTGGCGAGGGGGTCAGGAGGTGGTCCAGGAAGATAGATATTGTCACGGGGTCGTCACGTGGCCGAAGACAGGAGACTTCGTGTTGGGATTAAACTGTTTATTTGGGCGAACCTGTGCCCGGTAAACGGAAAGTCCAAATACAGCAGTAGTCTTGCACAGATAGCAGTCTCGGACTGTTAGCGGCGAACGGAGCGTCGGCCTTCGATCAACAACTGACAAGCGGCGAAGCGCATCGGCATTTATGCCCTTGCCGTCGAATGTTCTAGCGTTATCGCTGGCGGTGGCGTAGGTTCCAGAACAATCTGTACCGTTCGCACAGTGGGCGTGATCTTATCGAAATGATCTACTACAGTCCGGAACCTTCTCGAAACCTGCAGGCGCGGTTTGCGCTGAGAATCGTGTGATGTTTCGGAACGATAACAAAAACTTGGGAAATGGAACGTGGCATTGCCCTCCTCTGAAAAAAAGGCATCGTTCCGATGCTTTAACTAAAGACGAAGGTACAATAATAATGCAAGAAAGTACAATGAATAAATTACAATACAACAATAAAAAACACTGTTTCAGTTTGTTAACGTGCATGAAACGGCTTGAGGCGCGCGATATGGACGACTTCAGGTCGCGATCGGCGTCGTTGAGAGTTCGTGATGCCGTCGGGGACAACCTCGTAATCAAGTGGGCCGAGACGTCGAACCACCTTGTACGGTCAGAAGTACCGTCGCAGAAGCTTTTCACTTAGTCCACGTCGGCGTATCGGCGTCCACACCCAAACACGTTCACCGGGCTGGTATTCCACGAAGCGTCGTCGAAGGTTGTAACGGTGTCTGTCGGTCGTCTGTTGATTCTTGATACGGAGACGCGCAAGTTGTCGGGCTTCTTCGGCGCGTTGAAGGTACTCGCTCACATCAAAGTTTTCTTCGTCGGTGACGTTGGGTAACATGGCATCGAGCGTCGTTGCCGGGCTCCTTCCGTAGACCAATTTGTATGGAGATATCTGCGTCGTCTCCTGCACCGCCGTGTTGTATGCGAAGGTCACATACGGTATAATGGCGTCCCACGTCTTGTGTTCGACATCGACGTACGTTGACAGCATGTCGGCGATCGTCTTGTTAAGCCACTCGGTGAGGCCGTTGGTCTGTGGGTGGTACGCTGTCGTCCGGCGGCGGTTTGTTTGGCTGTATGCCAAGATCGCTTGAGTTAAGTCGGCAGTGAATGCCGTTCCTCTGTCGGTGATAAGGACCTCCGCGGCGCCGTGACGGAGGACGATATTTTCGACGAAGAACTTAGCTACCTCGGATGCACTGCCTTTTGGCAGGGCTTTTGTCTCGGCGTAGCGGGTGAGGTAGTCGGTAGCTACCACGATCCACTTGTTTCCGAAAGCCGACGTCGGGAACGGCCCCAGTAGGTCCATACCAATCTGCTGGAAAGGTCGGCAAGGTGGATATATTGGCTGCAGAAGTCCCGCTGGCCTTGTCGGCGGTGTCTTGCATCGCTGACAGTCCCGGCATGTCCTCACATAACGAGTGACGTCGGTGGTGAGACGTGGCCAATAGTACCTTTCTTGTATCCTCGCGAGCGTGGGAGAAACACCGAGGTGCCCTGCCGTCCGATCGTCGTGCAGGGCCTGCAGGAGTTCTGGTCGCAGAGCTCAAGGCACCACAAGGAGGTACTTAGCTCGAAGCGGTTAAAAGTTTTTCTTTTGTAGAAGACCGTTTCGTAGAAAGAACGACGCAAGTGCGCGCTTGAATACCTTCGGGACTTCGGCGGTCTTGCCTTCGTGGTATACTATTAGGGCCTTAAGTTCCGGGTCGGCCCGCTGTCGTTCAGCGAAGTCGTCGGTAGTTATCGTTCCCAAGAAGTAGTCGTCATCCGGGTCGTCGGGTAGCGGTTGGTCGACAGGCGCACGAGAGAGACAGTCAGCGTCGGAGTGTTTTTTGCCGGACTTGTAAATGACAGTAATGTCATATTTTTGAAGTCTCAGACTCCATCGTGCGAGGCGACCTGAAGGGTCCTTCAAGGTGGCTAGCCAACACAAGGCGTGGTGGTCGCTCACAACTTTGAAGGGCCTGCCGTAGAGGTAGGGGCAAAATTTCGACGTAGCCCAGATGATGGCGAGGCACTCCTTTTCTGTTGTGGAATAATTTGCTTCTGCCTTGGATAGCGATCGGCTGGCATAACTAATAACCCTTTCAAGCCCGTCAGCCTTCTGCACAAGAACGGCGCCAAGACCTACGCTGCTTGCGTCAGTATGTATTTCTGTCTCGGCGAATTCGTTGAAATGGGCAAGTAACGGAGGCGTCTGGAGGCGATGTTTGAGCTCCTGGAAAGCGTGTTCCTGTGGCGTTTCCCACTTGAACTCCACGTCGGCCTTTGTAAGGTTAGTGAGAGGATCGGCGATGCAGGCGAAGTTTTTCACGAACCACCTATAATAGGCGCACAGGCCCAGAAATCGGCGCACGGCCTTCTTGTCAGTGGGCGGCGGGAAGTCGGCGATGGCGGCTGTTTTCCGTGGATCGGGACGAACTCCAGACTTGCTGATAACGTGCCCCAGAAACAACAGTTCCTCCTACGCAAATCTGCACTTTTCTGGCTTCAGTGTGAGTCCGGACGTCTTGATGGCTTGAAGTACAGCTTCAAGGCACCGAAGATGCTCGTCGAAACTCGAGGAAAACACGACGACGTCGTCCAAGTACACAAGGCAAGTCTGCCACTTCAATCCTGCCAGTACTGTATCCATAACGCGTTGAAAAGTTGCAGGCGCTTAGCAAAGGCCGAAGGGCATCACCTTAAACTCGAAGAGGCCATCCGGTGTTATAAACGCCGTCTTCTCTCGGTCTCTTTCGTCGACTTTGATTTGCCAATAGCCAGTCTTGAGGTCCATTGACGAAAAGTACGTGGCGTTAAGGAGCCGATCAAGTGCGTCGTCTATTCGTGGGAGAGGATACACGTCCTTTCTTGTGATTTTGTTCAGGCGGTGATAATCGACGCAGAAACGTAGGGTCCCATCCTTTTTCTTCACTAACACCACGGGGGATGCCCATGGACTCTTGGACGGCTGGATAATGTCATCTCGCAGCATTTCATCAACTTGTCTCTTCATGGCCTCGCGTTCTCGCGTCGAAACCCTGTACGGACTCTGACGGAGTGGTCTGGCATTTTCTTCGGTTATGATGCGATGTTTCGTGATTGGGGTCTGCCGAATTTTCGATGACGACAAAAAGCAATCTTCGTATTGCAGGAGCAGGGCCTTGAGCTGTTCTTGCTTATCGTTCGGAAGTCTGGGATTGACATCGAAAGCTATGGGAGGGGCTTGGTTCCACTGAGCAGGTTCCGCAGAATCGGCGAGGGCGAAAGCACTGGTGGCGTCGACAATTTCTTCGATGTATGCGACCGTTGTTCCTTTGTTCACATGTTTGTACTCATTGCTGAAATTCGTGAGCATAACCGTTGCTTTGCCTCCCCGCAGCTCTGCAATTCCTCTTACGACGCAAATATTTCGGGTGACCAACAGATGCTGACTGCCTTCAACGATGCCTTCCAAGTCAGGTGATTTAGGAGCACCGACTGAAATAATGACGCTTGAGTGAGGCGGAATGGTGACTTGTTCTTCCAGCACATTCAAGGCATGGTGTCCTGACGGCGTGCGCGGCGGTAGTGCTTCTTCTGTGAATAACGTTATCGACTTTGTTTTTAGGTTGATGACAGCACCATGGAGGCATAAGAAGTCCATGCCAAGGATGACATCTCTCGAGCAACGCTGTAGGACTACGAAGCCTGTAGGATAAATACGGCCGTTAATGGTGACTCTAGCTGTGCAGATTCCTGCAGGCGTTACGAGATGACCTCCGGCTGTGCGGATTTCAGGGCCTTTCCAAGCTGTCCTAACTTTCTTTAACTTTGCGGCGAACGACCCACTGATGACAGAATAGTCGGCTCCAGTATCGACGAGGGCGGTCACACTGTGGCCGTCGATAAGAACGTCGAGGTCGCTAGTTCGCCGTCTCGCATTACAGTTAGGGCGTGGCGTCGGGTCACGGCTGTGTCGGCTTGTTCCGCTGCTTCCATGTTGCGTCGTCCGGCCACCTTCGGTAAGTGAGCTTTTGCCTTCAGGGCTTTGCCTGGTCGGTGTTGTGTTCGGAAAGCTCCATCGCGGTGGCGTCGTCATCGAAGGATCTTCGGTAGTTCGTCGCACAGCAACCGCACCTCCATCGGTTGCTGCCCTTAGTTTCCCCGATACGGGCTAGGAGACCGGCTCCGCGTTGGGCCAGAGTACTGCCGGGGTTGCGGTGACATGCGGCGGCTGGGCGACGGTGAACGGGAAGGACTTCGTGGTGTCCATTGAGTTCCTGCCAGGTAGTCGGCGATGTCACGTGGCCGATCCCCTGGCCGCGGACGTGGTGCATTGACGGCGAAGCCACGCAGTCCCATCTGTCGGTACTGGCAACGACGGTATGTGTGCCCGGCCTCGCCGCAGTGGTAGCAGAGCGGGCGGTTGTCAGGTGCACGCCAAACGTCCGTTTTCCTCGGTGCACTGCGCTGGCCCGCTGGGGAACGGTAGGACGTCGGTGGGGGTGGTGGCGGCGGTGGCGTCTGGCGACGGAAGTGCGATGGGGCGTCGTTTTGGCGTGGACGGGGAGGAGCGTTGTGGCGCACTGCAGCGTCGTAGCTCATAGTTTCGGGCTCGGGCAGCGGTGTTTGGGTAATTCGAAGCGATTGCCGGACTTCTTCTCGCACAATGTCGGCGATCGAATCCACTTGAGGCTGCGCCGAAGGCAACAGTTTGCGCAGCTCTTCCCGCACGATCGCTCGGATCGTTTCACGCAGGTCTTCGGAGTCACTGGCTTGAGCAGCAGCGCATTCTGGAATAAGGCGACGATTATACTGTCTGGTGCGCATGTCCTGGGTTTTTTTGATGGTGGTCGCCTCGGATACAAATTCTTGGACGGAGTTCGGTGAATTCCTCATTAGTCCCGCGAAGAGCTTCTGCTTGACCTCTCGCATGAGGAAACGAACTTTCTTTTCCTCGGGCATGTCTGGGTCAGCGTGAAGGAAAAGGCGGGTCATCTCATTTGTGAAAATTCCAACCTTTTCATTTGGTAGCTGAACCCGGGTCTCCAGTAGAGCAGCGGCCCTGTCTTTGCGAGCGACGCTCGCGAGCGTTTGCGAAATACGCCGCAGAAGACATCCCGCGTTCGGAGCGTGGACTCCCGATTCTCTAGCCAGGTCCTTGCGGTGTCTTCCAGGTAGAAGTACACACGACGGAGCTTTTCTTTGTTGTCCCAGTGGTTGATGGCGGCCACACGGTCGTATGTTTCTAGCCAGGTTTCCGGGTCTTCAAACGATGAGCCAAGGAACGTTGGTGGTTCCCTGGGTTGATGAATGACGATCGCGGGCTTGGACGCTCCGGTTGTCATTGTCGCTGCAGTCGAGGTCATGGTCTTGGTCTTCCGCGCCTTGTCTTGTAGAAGGCCGTACTCCGGTGGGAGACCTTGCTGTCGGCGGCTTGTTCGCTGCTCTTGGTTGGCGTCGGTGTCTTCTCCGCGACGTGGGCTGGGTTCACGGCTCGACGGGGGCGTCCGGTACATGAACGAAGCAGCACCTCCACCAGATGTCACGGGGTCGTGACGTGGCCGAAGACAGGAGACTTCGTGTTGGGATAGCAGTCTGGGACTGATAGCGGCGAACGGAGCGTCGGCCTTCGATCAACAACTGACAAGCGGCGAAGCGCGTCGGCATTATTACCCTTGCCGCGAATGTTCTAGCGTTATCGCTGGCGGTGGCGTAGGTTCCAGAACAATCTGCACCGTTCGCACAGTGGGCGTGATCTTATCGAAATGATCTACTACAGTCCGGAACCTTCTCGAAACCTGCAGGCGCGGTTTGCGCTGAGAATCGTGTGGTGTTTCGGAACGATAACAAAAACTTGGGAAATGGAACGCGGCAATATGCTAGTACAAAACGATACAACTCAATCTGAGCTCGTCGGCTGCTAGCGCTTGCACGCCATTTGCGCTGAAGATTGCACAGACGTGAAACTGTCTTTAAGTTTTCAAGTGCACACATTTTTGCATCGCTAGGTTTGAATTTTACCGTTTTCATAACAAAATCATATACCATTCATAGTAGAGCGTTTCTTGCATCTGTGACGCACGCAGAAAACAGAATCAATGGCGTCTGCGTTCTGGCGCCCACAGTGGCGTAGGTCACCCCTGACACCGCAAGGCCGCCTGCTCAGACTCCTTTTGACATAAACACGTGGTGGTTGGCACGAATACCAGGAGTTGCGTTCTCACAGTTTCTTCTATTTGTTCCTCATGAACGCACTTCAGGGGAGTCATTCAGAGCTATGGGTGGTGAAGAGTGGTGGGTGGTATTCTACCAGTGCCAACCGAGCCGAAAGCTCAGCTTAACTTCAAAACATAAGAGAATCCCGTATACTACAATCGCTTACTGGATTAACACAAATGACGCTGCATAAAAAAGATTGCGCTGGAATGATAATCCCAAATGTGGTTCGCGTATGACGCTCCCTGTGACGCCAAACGAGACGAATGTGTAAGCAGCGAATCACTAGAGTAATACGGAAAGACGGGCTAGTTGGTTTTGTTGCATACTGAAGCTTTAGCGCACATACACGACGACAAATACGATAGGGACTGCGCTGGTCTCTGTGTGTCCATTGTATTTGTCTTCATGTGTGCGCGCACAAGCTTCAGTATGAATCACTGGGTACGTTATTCCATGCCCCACGTTCTTATGTCTACGTTACCGTGAAACGGCACAATATGGACGAAAGTGGCACGCACTGGATTTCAGAAAACGCCTGCGCTGTAGACTTTCTTTTTTCTGACAAGATAGCCTCTCCCAAGCCATCTAAGGACGCACATGAAATTGATATCGCTCTGTAATATTTTCCCGCTGCGTTATCGAGTGCAAGTGCAAAGGCAATCTTTTTCCGTGTCGATTCCTATTGTGAAGAAACGCGCCGCCCACCAGATGTCGCATCTCCAGTACACATTCGGGTCTGTTAAGGAACTACAAGGTCAGTTCTTAGTCCCTCACGCCGGTTCGGATCCAGGATAGCGTTTTCGTTGGCAGGCTATACTTCTTCAGCAAACTCCTCCAGCTATCCGTGCAAAAAACAGCGTGGAGGCTCAATCTTAAACAGTGGGCGACACAGAATCCGTAGACATCTGCTGCGACCGCTTTCGAGACTCGTGCTGTCACATTGCACAGCGACCACCTGCCCATATCGAAGGACTTTCCAAGTGAGGCCCCCATTCTCAGCTGGTCACGGCAGAAGAGGATATCCACACACTGTGTCTTCACATGAGACACTTGTCCCTGAACCAAGTGCGCAGCCTCGAAGACGACAAGGTGATACCGGGCCTGCGCTTCGGAGACGTGCAGGATATCAAAGAGGCCCGCGACAAAGTCCGTGCCGCCCTGAAATCGGGCGAGTCACGCCTGGTGCGACTTTGCAAGCTCGCTGAGGCTTACTGCTGGCTCTTTGCGCGCAGCCAGAGGCTCGCGTGGGCACTCTTCGCGCTGGAACGGAGCGTGCCGCCCGTCCACGACTTCACGCTGCAGACGCTGATAGCGACCGGGCTAACGTTACCGGGAGTGGACATCGCATACGTGACCCTGACCAGAGGGAGAGAGCGCTACGCGTGTGCAATCACCGCCCAAAAACAGTCCGACCCCGAGGGCGCGCAAATTGTCCTGGGCATGTGCGCGTGGCAGCACTTCCCGTACCTGGGGATGTGTTTCCCCGGCACGAGTTGTGTGGCGCGAGTCCAGCCTCTTGTCGACGACATCCTCCAGTGCAAGTGCGACGACATATTTGTCGACTGCTACACTGGCATCGACCAGACACTAGCTCAAGCCAACCTTCATCACATGCAATCTGCAAGTGGTATAGCGGAAGTGTTGAAATTGACAATGAAAGTGTAGACTTGCAACAGACACTTGGACATCAAGTTCGAGTCCATACTCACTGACGGTATCTGAACGACGAGACTAATGCAACGCGGAATGTGGCTATGTGTAAGGGTATGCCTGCTTCTTTACGTCAATATACCATTGGTCAAGTTGTTATGGTGCCTAATATATAGCCCGAAGGTCGCGGGACCGAATCTCGACCTCGGCGGCTGCGTTCGATGGAGGCGGAACGGTCGAGCTTGTGAGCTTATGGTGAGGTGAACTTTACAACACCTCACTTGGTCCAGTTTTTTGGTGTCCTCCTGTACGGTGTCTCTCGTAATCATATTGCAGTTTTCGATTGTTAACCACTGATATGTAACTTTACCTTTACGTCACGCATTTACTAATTTATAGCAATCTAGATAGCGGGTTGTCTGTGAGACCAGATTCATTGGAGATGCTCTGTATTGTTAAGGAAGAAATGATTTTGCTGCCGCTAGGAATAGGTATCGGTAAACGGGTGATCGCGCTCTTCCCGTCCAATGCCCAACACACGGAAGTTTTGAAGTTAGACGACTCTAGTTGGGTGGTGTGAAATAGGCAGTATGGAAGCGCTAGACAAAAAGAAACTGATTCCTTCAATGAAATTCTTCGAGCATGTTTCTGAAGAGTTTACGCTCCTTAAAAAGCAGGTCTTTGGATGATCCGTGGTTTTTAAGTGTGGGCGCAACATTTTTTCTGACAACCCGTGATGTTTCATCACGAAGGTCAACGATTGTAGCGGACAGCTGGTCTAGCACTCAAAAAAAGTTAATATTACGCTCCTGGTCGCTTTCCTATTTCGTTAATGTGAGAGACATGGCACGCGTGTAAAGTCTGCTGGCTTCGCACTGCGTGCCGGTGATTTTAGTTTGGGGAACCGCATATTGCATGTGTGTGTGTGTGTGTGTGTGTGTGTGTGTGTGTGTGTGTGTGTGTGTGTGTGTGTGTGTGTGTGTGTGTGTGTGTGTGTGTCATATATAACCTCCTGGTGCAGTAATCTCCTTGACGGGAAGTATATGCTTCGTGTCCGAACTCAGCTTTGACGATTCGGCTACGCAAGGGGAAAAAAACATGGTGAGAGCAGATAGTAAACAAATTCCGACACAACCGTCACTGTTTCAAGGTAGATATGAACTGCTCGTAATAAATTACACTTAGCATGTGTTGACGACGTTCCCCCATTGCAGGATATTAGCACGCAAGGACCACACTAGCACATCCTCCTCAAGAGGGCACTGCCTGGAGAGAGTGACGTTTTTGATGCACTCGAACCTAGGTTCTTGCTTGCAAGATTCTTTGTGACGCAATACTGCATAGCTTCACTGTCATGCAAAAGTGTATATGTCTCGACCAATTTTACATTCTTGGCTTGCTATTCGAAGAATCGGGGCGTGCAATCACGAACAAAATATGTCAATACAACCACACACGCCCACTATGAACTTGATAGGCCCATATCAGCGGCAAATAAGGGAGGCACGAAAAATTATCTATCTTCGCATGATCCTGCAAAATACGAACTTATCACTCCGGAAAACGGGGGGGGGGGGGGGGGGGGGGGTATACGTGAAGGATAAGAGTTAAGGCGCTTGATTTCTTTTTTGTGTAAGTTAATCGAAGGCCGGTTCATGCATGCGGTAATATTATTTTACTGGATTCACCAACACGTGGAGTACGACTGAAGAGTCACAAGCGGAGTTGAGGAAATTAATGAAAGTTGAAATCTTAGTGCAAATCTTTCGCTGATATGTTTAATTTTGTGCGTGACAAAATAAATCAGCAATTTCCTTTGCGGTATGCTTGACGTTTTGCTAAGTAGTTGCCTGTCTAAAATTTTTATGGCACAAATGATGCGCAGGCAGGCTATGAATAGAGGCTTGTAATTATTTCGGTGCACTGGCGTGCCGAAACACTCTAGCTCGTTGTAGCGGGACGGTATCGCGCGCGTATGGCCTGTTCACTACTTATCTGCACGTGTGTTGTTCACCTGGCCTGAGGTTTCAATGACACAAAACTCGCTTACATCAGCTGTAAACAACCATTGATGTGACTGATTTTTCTGGCTCATGGCAGGTGTTCTATCGCCCTGCCTGAATATAAATTGTGCGATCAAGCGCAGCGCTGTGATCGGCTGCAAAGGCAAGCGGACCTTTAATGGCGTTGCCTTCACCCTTTCGTTTCTGTGCCAGATCAAAACACGAGTTTCGACATTTTGGCCTATTGCGCTCGCAAGCGACGGTGCCATCTCTCTTGTTTAACTGTGGGATACACAACTTTCGAGTAATATTTGACTAATAAAATTAAGCTTTCTTGTCAAACCTTTCTTTTTCGCCTTCCTGTAATCTAGCATACGGATATTGGCGAGCCGTAACGACAAAAAAAAAGGAATGTAGGCGTATCTTTAAAAAGCACGCATAGAGACATGTTGCTGATTTCGCGTCGTACATAACGTAAAAGCAGGACGTCGATCATTTCTGCTATAGGAGACCAGCGCTGTGTGGGTCTGTAACCGGTCTCTTGTATAGTCGCCATGAAAGGGGAGGGGGTTACAATCTCGCCGCTGGTTCCATATCATGAATGAATGCTTGTTTCGCTCGTCGCGAGATGATGCGGAAAGAGGCCTTGGTTGTTCTCGCTCCCACTTGAACGCGGTCGCAGCAGCCATCGGAGCACGCAGGACACGTGTTCCCTTTCACAAAAATTGACACTGATGCACTCACCTTATAAAGATTGGCTAAAAGCAAGAAATCCAGGACAGTCTACACGTCCTTGCTTCGCATTACGCTAATTACTACAGCGCGTGGGCTCTGCCGAATGTTCTTCTTTTTGTTTTCTTCTGAGCTAAAACTATAAAGGGAAACTGTTGTCTTGGGGTGTTTTGAGAACAACACTGCACACCCATTAGTGTCCCCTCAGGTGTAGCTTGAGACACAGCTATGATGCAAGCACGTGTTTAGCTCGCCTATTCGAAACCTTATGCGAGAATATCAAGCTGTTTGCCACCCTAAGGGAAAAAAGCAGGCGTTAAAAAAAAAAACTAGCAGTAGGTCCACTTACGAAAGCAACCGATGAGTGAAGTTCCTTAGAAATAGGACGCGAACAAAAAGATTCGGCGAACATTCGATGAGGCCTTCAATCATGTTAAGTGCCGGGGTTTTACGTGCCAAAGAGGGAGAGAGAGAGAGAGAGAGAGAGAAAGAGAGAGATGTTAAGTGTCCTTGCGAGAGTCAAGGGTACCCCTTCTCAGGCGACGGCCAGGCCTTGAATCCCGGCGTTGTTTTCAGCCAGCCGTATGACTAGATCTGGTCTTCCGGGTACGTGCCGAGTAGCAAAGCCTCCCACCACACAGCCGTCGATGTGATAAGTGTAAGGTTCGTGCTGTGTTTTATTGTGCGATAGACAAAGGAAACACCTATGTGTTATGGCCGAGGTCGGCGTGAGGCGCCCGAGGCGCCTTACATTGTGGTGTGTGGACTGCAATAACATACTTCTTAAATATAAAACTATGAATGGATAGGTATATTCCCAACTATACCTCGTGAAACATTCGACGATTTACATGTGCTGAGTGCATGAATGGGGAGTCGTGGCCTGTGCATATAATCTTCATTTTCTGCTTTGCACCATGCATGCGGCCTACTCAGCAGCCGAATATGGCACTTCTCGCCCGTGGCACCAGACGGTGCAACCTAACAGAACGGTTTTCGGGGGCAAAGCTCCTTACGCCGGGGGTCGTTCCCTCCTGTTTAGTAGTAGTAGTAAGTAGTAGTAGTAAGTAGTAGTAGTAAGTAGTAGTAGTAAGTAGTAGTAGTAAGTAGTAGTAGTAAGTAGTAAGTAGTAGTAAGTAGTAGTAAGTAGTAGTAAGTAGTAAGTAGTAGTAAGTAGTAGTAAGTAGTAGTAAGTAGTAGTAGTAGTAGTAAGTAGTAGTAAGTAGTAGTAAGTAGTAGTAGTAGTAGTAAGTAGTAAGTAGTAAGTAGTAGTAGCAGTAAGTAGTAGTAGTAAGTAGTAGTAGTAGTAAGTAGTAGTAAGTAGTAGTAGTAGTAAGTAGTAGTAAGTAGTAGTAGTAGTAAGTAGTAGTAAGTAGTAGTAGTAGTAAGTAGTAGTAGTAGTAAGTAGTAGTAAGTAGTAGTAGTATGTAGTATGTAGTATGTAGCTAGTATGTAGCCACTTCTAGTTTATGAGTTGATCTATAGATTTTGATGGCGTTGAGTGTATCCTTGTGAATAATATAACTAGATGGCGTTAATGGTTTTCAAAGCATGTACAGGAGTGAATGATGAGTGGGGAGAAGCGTCCATCCGTGCGTCCGCCCGTTTCAATAAAACAGACAGACAGACAGACAGACAGACAGACAGACAGACAGACAGAGAGACAGACAGAGAGACATATAGATAGATAGATAGATAGATAGATAGATAGATAGATAGATAGATAGATAGATAGATAGATAGATAGATAGATAGATAGATAGATAGGGTTTAACGTCCCAAAACCACTATATGATTATGAGAGACGCCGTAGTGGAGGGCTCCGGAAATTTCGACCACCTGGGGTTCATTAACGTGCACCCAAATCTGAGCACACGGGCCTACAACATTTCCGCCTCCATCAGAAATGCAGCCGCCGCAGCCGGGATTCGAACCCGCGACCTGCGGGTCAGCAGACGAGTACCTTAGCCACTGGACCACCGCGGCGGGCAAGATAGATAGATAGATAGATAGATAGATAGATAGATAGATAGATAGATAGATAGATAGATAGATAGATAGATAGATAGATAGATAGATAGATAGATAGATAGATAGATAGACGCACGGACGATTCACGGTTTACCAATAAAACCCTCCGACGCTTTGCCCCACTCATCGTCGTTTTTCTTGTACTATGGAACATTCAGTCTTCAGATACAAATAGTGACGCAGCACCGCGGGAAGTAAGAAATCGTGCCTTTATTCCTGCCGAAGAAGCAACAACATTGTGTCCTCGTTGAAGCGCCTCGTCGTTTATTCAGGGTGATTGTTGGCGGTGCCCTCCGGTGGACACGCTTCCAGACAGACGGCAATTGGTCGCAAACCGAGCTTCCTCTTTTACAAGTTCGGTCGTGCTCCCTTCATTCCGTCACTCGTTTGAACCAGGATGACGGTATACCTGACGACTGCTCCGGCAAGCGGCAAATTGAGACGGGTAATTGAGATTTGGGTGCGGGTATGCGCGACCTGTGTTGAATTGTTTTTACTTCGAACAAGAGTTTTGAAATATGTGTAACCACTAAATCGCACCCGAAACGGTTAATTGCTGCGGTTAGTTGGTGCTGCCTAACTGGCTGAGATATACTATACTCGGGGACAACTTTCTGTGGCAATAAAGGGAAGACTACGAAGCCAAAGTGGGCGTGCGCCACCGCTGAGGAATATAATCCCGCGAATGTGTCTGTGTTTTTCGCATGAATATAGTAAAAAAAATTACTTCATTTTCTACGGGATGCTGTTTAGAAAGAGACGCTGCATGAACCCAGGAGATATTAATATTCGTTTTGTTTCATGAAGTGTTATTTCGCGTTTTTGCACGCCTGAAAACGTCGCACATTTTATGTGCACCTCGCGGTCAAAATGGCGTCTTCGTCTTTAGGTGAGTGCTCGTCGCCCTCCGGCTGTTCCGAAGCAACTTGTGTCGAATTTCACCCACAAATAACTGTGTAAGCGGACGTAGCGAAGTCTGTGCAGCGGTATTATTCGAACACGCCCAGCATTCTGGAAAGGGAGTCTAGCTGGACTACTTGGCGGAGGAGTACATGTGCAGTAACTCCACCCCCGTAGCTTTCCCTTCATTGCCACAGAAAGTCGTCCGCGAGTATAGCGCGAAATAAAACCGCCGGCCATATAGAAACGGTGGCGCGAGCTACTCGCAACTGCTTATAAGCAGGGAAAGGTTTACAATATTCTCTTTCTCGCGCATGCGCATAAATGAAAAGACCAACACGTGTATCAAACTTGGCTGCGCAGGAATTCAAGTTTGAAGTCCAGCAAAGCGATAGATGGTTTGCTTGCGCAACGATTTCTGTTCCTTTGAATAAGGTGAGCTTCAAAAGAACCAAGATTGTCACACAATTGAACCGGTCTGTCACTTTACATGACTACGAAGCGTGAAGAGGTGAGAATTCCAGAGTACGGGGTGTCACGTGAGCCGATCGACATTTCGACAAATCAAGGTTTAAATTTCAATGTTGGAGCTTTGGAGAACACATGTCCGCTTGTCAGAACGTCGGCTACAGGGACACCCTGTGCCCACGAATTCTCAGTAAAGAGACCTGTTAACCCTAGTAGTAATAATAATAATAATATCTGGGTTTTTATGTCTAAAGAGCTACAATATTGTTACGTCTACGAGGGGTTTATTCGAAGCAGACGTAACGGTCGACTCGACGGTATACCGCAGTGAACGGGCAGCAGCGAGCTTTTGCCACCAACTGAACGTCCTCCTCTTCTGCTACCACCATGTTCCCCGCTACACAGGTGCACATACCAAAATTACACATGTGGTAACATTTCCCTCCGCGCAGACGAGGCCCACTGGGCGAGTCAAACAGTCTCTCGAGGAATAAAGCGCTTCAAACGTGCAACATGGACAAGTTCAGTTTTTGCAGACCGTCGGCCGTTTGAATGGAGACGCGCTATGCGGTAAACTAAATCACTGATACGGTCTACAACAAGATAAGGTCCCGCATAGTGCGCCAGCAGTTTCTCGCTCAAACCGCGTTTTCTAGTTGGTGTCCAGAGCAACACTAGGTCGCCGTGATTGTACGTCACGTGTCGGCGTCGGCGGTCAAAATGTGCCTTCGAGCGGTCTTGCGAAGCAAGAGTGCGCAAATAAGCAAGGCGTCTAGCTTCTTCTGCCCGACAGATGATCTCGGATATGCAGGGATCATGATGGTCCAAACACGGGAAGATTGTATTCAGGGTATGACGAGGTGGTCGAGCATATAGAAGAAAGAAAGGACTGTAGCCGGTAGTTTCATGCTGAGCGGTGTTGAATGCATATGTGATAAAAGGTAGAATGCTGTCCCAGTCCTTGTGATCGGATGCAACATACATAGACAGCATGTTCGAGAGAGTTCTGTTCGTTCGTTCAGTTAGACCGTTCGTTTGGGGATGGTATGGAGTAGAGTGCCGAAACCTTGAAGCACAGACACGAAGCATCTCTTCCGTCACGTCTGCTGTGAATTGTCGGCCACGGTCACTGATTACGATTTTGGGAGGCCCATGTCGAAGAATGACAAAACGTAGCATGAAGGAAGACACATCAGCTGCAGTTGCCGATGGTATGGCAGCGGTCTCGCAGTACCGTGTTAAATGGTCGGTGCAAACGACTATCCAGCGATTTCCATTAGAAGACAGGGGAAAGGGTCCAAGGAGGTCAATCCCGACTTGCTCGAATGGAGTTCTAGGGGGCGGCACCGGATGTAATCGCCCTAAAGGAGCACTTGTTGGGCGCTTATGACGTTGACACTCGTTGCAGCTAGACACGTATTGTTCCGTCGTGTGGCGCATTTTGGGCCAGTAGAATCTTTCTTGAAGACGGCAAAGAGTTTTTGCTGTGCCTAGATGACCGGATGTTGGGTCATCATGCATAGCCTGCAAGGCATAAACGCGAAGACTCTTCGGAACCACCAGAAGATATCGTGAGCCGGTGTTGGTGTAGTTCTTTTTGTAAACTAGCCCGTCTCGGATGCAGAAGCGCGTAGGCGATGATTTTGGTTTGGTAGCAAGAAGCTGTTGTATGGTGCTGTCCCTTTGTTGCTCATCCTTAAAGGTCTTGTTATCAGGAAATGGTTGGTCGAGTGATGCAATGTAGGTATCGAAGGTGTCCGCGTCACATTCCATCGTTGGAAGCGGTAGTCGCGAAAGACAATCTGCGTCAGCGTGACGTCGGCCGCTTTTATACGAAACCGTGAAGTCATATTCTTGTAGACGAAGTGCCCAGCGCGCCAGCCGACCAGATGGGTCACGCAGATTAACCAACCAGCAGAGAGAATGATGGTCTGTCACGACGGTAAAGGGGCGTCCGTACAGGTAGGACCGGAAGCGCTGCACTGCGAAGACTACTACGAGGCATTCTTGCTCTGTGACAGTGTAGTTACGCTCGGACTTGCTAAGCGAGCGACTTGCATACGCTACGACGTGTTCTTGATTATCCAAGCGTTGAACCAGGACAGCACATACACCAATACCGCTGGCGTCTGTGTGAATCTCAGTGGGAGCGAGAGGATTGAAGTGTTGAAGAATCGGATGGGACGTCAAAAGAAACTTCAACTCCGAAAAAGCAGACTCGCATTCCGGGGTCCAGTCAAACTGCGCACCTTTCTGAAGCAGACACGTGAGCGGGTATGCAATATCGGCAAAGCCAGGAATGAATCGGCGAAAGTATGAACAAAGCCCCAAAAAGCTGCGCAGTTCTTTCACCGAGTTTGGCTGCTTAAATGCCTCCAATGCGGCCGTCTTGGCGGGATCCGGTCGTATGCCTTCTTTGTTTACTAAGTGTCCAAGGACGAGTGTTTGACGCTCTCCAAAACGACATTTCTTTGAGTTGAGCACCAAGCGTGCTTTGCTTAGGCAGTCCAGTACGAGGTCAAGGCGTGTGTTGTTCTCACAAAAGGTGCGCCCAAAAATTACAACGTCGTCCAAGTAACACATACACACTTCCCACTTCAATCCACGCAGAATGTTGTTCATAAATCGCTCAAAAGTGGCGGGCGCGTTGCAGAGTCCGAACGGCATCACATTGAATTCAAATAGTCCATCTGTTGTAACAAATGCCGTTTTCTCCTTGTCTTCCTCGTGCATTGGAATCTGCCAGTAGCCTGACCTCAGATCCACAGACGAAAAGTAAGAGGCCGATGATAGACAGTCGATAGCATCATCAATCCGTGGGAGTGGGTATACGTCTTTTTAGTGATGGCGTTGAGATGGCGGTAGTCAACACAAAATCGCCATGTTCCATCCTTATTCTTCACTAGAATTACTGGGGCGGCCCACGGACTACATGATTCCTGAATTACATTTTGCTTGAGCATCTCGCAAACCTGTTCATTGATCACTGCGCGTTCTGACGGCGATACACGATATGGTTTCTGTCGGAGAGGTCTTTGAGATGTCGTGTCGATTCGGTGCTTTATACGAGAATCAGGGAATGACGGTGAATCATGCTGAGCGAAATCAAAAATACCGGCATGTTTGCGCAGAATACTCGCCAGTTCGTTACGTTCCTTGGTGCTGAGTGACTTATCAATCATAGCCATAATGGTGATGTCCCTGGCGTGCAGATTATTGCAACGGGTCTTATCCGGGGAATCATTGCTTTCTGCGAGGGTGGCAAGCGAGAATACTTGGTGTTCACGAATCTCTGCAAGTTTCAGATCCTTCGGCAGCACTGTAGGTTCACTAGAGCAGTTAATCACCCACAAACCAGTATGCCCTTGCGCAACCGATAGTGTACAGTACGGTATTAAAACTGTCTTCTTTATGCAACTGAGATGCACGGGCTCCACAGTTGCGTCAAATGTTTTCTCGCTTGCAGGTGAACAGACAACACGGACGCATTTTGCAGACAACGGCGGCACAGTTGTGTTCACAGACACGCAAAGAGCACTTTCTTGAGAGGACGAGTTTTCCATAAAAGAAACTGGGATATCAGAATCTACTGTAATTTGTCCTGTGCGGCAATCGACAGTAGCACCACATAGCTTCAAGAAATCGAGTCCCAGAATGACGTCATGCGTAGTATGAGGGAGAACAGCAAACTCTGCGACAAAGTTCTGGCACGCCAAACTAACAGTCACAGTGCAGACACCAACAGGTTGTAACACCTCTCCGCTCACTCCACAAAACGTATCAGGACGGTCCCAATTGTTACATCGTGCATAATGAATAGCACAGCATAAACGGAGACATCTTGTTTATTTCATCTTCTTCCTTCTCCCCCGTGGCGGCCACCGAGCGCGTGCCACCGCACAGCGCTGTAGTCGGTAGCGACGCCTTATACCACATATCCCCTCTTGCAAAAAAAAAAAATAAAATAAAATAAAAATAAATGGTAGAAACACACAAAACTGTTTTTGTCTACTTCCTAACGAAGTCCTTCAATTTCTTTGGGGTCTTCTTTTTACGCTTGCTTTTCCTTGCAGGCGCATTAAATCCTGGACTGGTCAAAGCTTGCGTGCCGTCTGGTGGAGATGATACGGGGTCTGCCCTTTCATGACCATCCGCTCTTGATGTGTCCCATTGGGGCGCACTAGATGACCGATCAGATGCAGGGGACCAGTTCATAAGGGCAGAGGTTTCAGGCTGTAATGCATGAGAAGACCGATTAAATGCAGGTGTCCAGTTCATAACAGCAGGGGTGCCCGATTTCATTTTGTTGACCGCTCCGGAGTGAACTGCGATTAACTTAGATGCGTTCCACACACGCCCATCGTCCAAAAGGTACGAGGCCGGTCCCCGTTTTCCAATGATCTTCTTGGGCGCGGAAAATTGTGAAGACAGCTTACCGTGAGCTGCAGTTGTCTTAACGCGCACGTAATCACCAACGACGAAACTGGGTTCCTTGGCTCCACGTTTTTCATCGGTGTAGCTCTTCGAGATCATTTGCTTCTTTTTGACATGCTCTCGTAGCTGTTCAATCGCCCTTGACGGGTCCGTGCTGAAGCATCTGTCGGGCAATCCCAATATGTCAAGTCTGGTGCGAGGTTGGCGTCGATGAAGAAGAACAGCGGGTGTCGCACCAGTAGTCGCGTGAGGCGTACAGCGATATACTTGCAGGTAATCAAGCATGGCTGTTCGTACGTCACGACGTTCAAGCAGGGCTAGTTGAATGTACGACTTCAGCACCCTATTGAATCTCTCCACCAAGCCGTTAGCTTGTGGGTAATACACGGAAGAGTTGTAGTGCGTTATTCCACGCTCCGTGAGAAACTCGTCAAAGCTTGCTGAAGAGAACTGTGGTCCATGATCGGATACAATACTACGTGGGTAGCCTTCTCGCGCAAAAAGTTCAAGTAAAAACTTCTTCACTGTAGACGTGGTCGCATCTCGCACGAACGCCACTTCAGGCCACTTGCTATAATAGTCAATAACAGTAATCGCAAAACGGCAGTCGGCCGAAGCTTGCGTGAAAGGTCCCACAATGTCGATGGCAATTTTTTCCCACGCCGCGTCAGGAAGAGGAACAGGTTGCAGTGGCGCTGGAAAGGTACGTGCGGACTTGTCACAAGACTGGCAAATCACGCATGTGCGCACCAGTTCTTCAATGTGACTATCCATGCATGGCCACCAATAGGACTCTCTCAGGCGAGCTTTGGTACGACTAATGCCTGGATGTGACTCGTGGGCCAGATCCATAAGGCGGCGTGTCAAAGTTGCAGGCACGACAATCCTGTCACCCCGGCATAGGATATCACTTACAACAGAGAGTTCAGCCTTCACGTAAAAGTAAGGTAGCAATTCTTTTGACAGTGATTTCTTGTCAGGCCAAGAAGTAGTCGTGAAGTGCTTAACTTCACAGATAATCTGATCATTGGCACTTGCTTCTTGAAGTTCTGGCATGGTAACTACGGGAGACAACAAACAGATAAATTCCTCTTCTGGTGCATCGCGGATTAAACTCTGGACGGGTAGCCTGGAGAGAGCGTCAGCCACGACGTTTTCGCTACCTTTCCTGTATTCGACGGTATAGTTGTAGCAGAGCAACCGTGAGGACCAGCGCGCAATCCTTAATGGTCGGTGACCGGTGCCTTTCGTCGAAAGAAGCGTAACCAGCGCTGCGTGATCCGTTCGTAAGATGAAAGGTCGTCCCCATAGATAAACGTGCCAGTGTTCGCAAGCCCAAACACAGGCAAGGGCCTCACGTTCGCCGACTGAGTATTTCCGCTCATGCGGTTGAAGTGTGCGGGAGGCGAATGCGACAGTTTGCAGTGAGGTCCCGTTGTCTTGCTGAAGTACTGCACCTAATCCATATCCTGAAGCATCAGTTGTAACGAACACAGGCAAGTGAGGATCGAAAAGATGAAGCACTTCGCAAGATGTGAGCAGAGATTTCAGGCGCTCCAAACTGCTCTGTGCTGCCGCACTCCAAACGAAAGAGGCTTGTCCTCGTAGCAAGGCGCGCATTGGCTCGACAACATCCGAAAAATGAGGAATGAACTTGGAATAGAAGCCTGCAAGCCCCAGTAGCGAGCGGAGTTCGTTAATATTTGTAGGTGATGGTGCCTTTGTTATCGCCTCAATGGATGACATCAACGGAAATAATCCTTTGGCGCTCACAACGTGACCTAGAAAAGTCAACTCTGCCACGTCAAAGACACACTTGTTGTTGAGCCGGAGGCCAGCATCAGAAAGACGTTGCAATACAGCGCGCAAGTTTCCCAAATGGTCCTCTCGGGATCGCCCATACACGATGATGTCATCAATGTAAAATAGGACACATTTGCACCCTTTCAAGATCATGTGCATCATTTTCTGGAACGCTGATGGCGCCGACGCCAGTCCGAAGCAAACCCTCTTGAAGCGAAATAGTCCATCGTGAGTGATGAACGTGGTAAGGTCACGGCTCTCTAAACTGAGCGGTAACTGGTGATATGCAGAAGCTAAGTCTAGCTTCGAGAAACGCTGTGCCCCAGCCAGGCTGTTCAGGAGCTCCTCAGTTTGTGGCAAAGGAAAACTGTCTACTACCACAGCTTTGTTTGGCTCCCGTAAGTCAACACACATGCGAATCGAGCCGTCTTTTTTTCTGGCTACGACAATAGGGGAGACCCACTCAGAAGAGTCGACACGCTCAATGATGCCCTGAGCTTCTAATTTCTGAACTTCTGCCGAGACTTGCTCGCGGATGACAAGTGGCAGTCGTCTCAGTTTGCTGGCCACCGGTTGTACAGACGCGCGAACTCTGACCTTGTGAGTGAAACCTCTCACAGTTCCCAGCTCTTTTGCAAATAGGTGCTCAAACTCAGGACGTAATTCTGGAGGTAGCACCGGAGTTTCTTGCGTCATTAGAAGACACCTGAGCGGTGACCCTTGGATCTTAATATCCAGAGCAGCGATGCCGTCTAATCCCAGAATGGTCGTTCCCCCAGGCACAACGTATAGTAGAACAGAAGTGCATCGGCCGTGAAATGAGGCAGTAGCAATGAAGCATCCTTGTATAGGAATTGCTGCCTTTGAATAATCGAGAAGCTGGACGGATGTAGACTTCAGTGGATACGCTTTAGAAAAATAGCGTTGGTAAAGTTCTTCGGCCAGGATCGAAACCGATGATCCTGTATCGATCAAAAATGGTACAGAAATTCCTTCTATTTCCAACGCTGCGTAAATTCCTTTCTTACGGCTCCAGATCTGACAAACACTTAAATGGTCGTCTGGATCAGCTGTATCGTTACCTTCCGCTACATGCTGAACATTCTTCTCAAACTTCCGCAATGACTTGCACACCTTTTCAAGATGGCCAATTTTCTCACATTGTCGACACCTATGTGCTTTGGCCTTGCACAGAGAGCTATTTGCAAGGTGTGCCGTAGAACCACAACGATAACATACTTGCTCTTTCGGAGATATGCGACTTTGACCGTGCATGTTATAGCAAGTACATGTGCTACAATGCCGTTCTCTGTGATTTGAAGTATCTTTTACACGATGAACTTGCAAGTCATTTTGTGCAAGTTCTCTTGCTTCATTAGTCGCTTGATCATGCTGTTTGGCAATGGTAAGAGCCTTAGAAAGCGTGAGAGACTCTTCCAGCAGAAGGCGTTCACGTAAGTATCCACTTGTGGTTTTCTCTATGAGCTGGTCGCGTATCATGTCGTCCGTTAAATCACCGAAATTGCATGCTCCTACAAGACTTCTCAGCGCGGTGACGTAATCAGCCGCAGTCTCACCTGGGGCCTGCGTACGTTGACGGAAACGGTGACGCGCTGCAGTGACGTTCAACGTGGTTTTGAAGTGACCTTCCAGCGTCGCGATGGCGCGGTCGAACACATCAGGACTAGGGGACGTCAGTGTACCTGCCGCAGCGCTCGCAGGCACGAGGCACGGGTCGTCAGTAGTCGTCAGAGTCTGGAAGATACGTTGTCCTTCCAAGCCCAAGCAGTTGAGCAGGATCGCCTTCCGACGAATGGCAGGTAGGTCGAAGGCGCCCGAAGCAACCATGTAATTCTTGAAAGCCTGGATCCATTGCTCCCATGGAATGTCCGGGTGTCCAGGTGACGACAGGAACGGAGGTGGCGGCTGTAGCCCCGAAATACTCATCGTAGAAGATGGTAGGCAATAAACGAGGGCACAGATGAGGTTCAGGCCGGTAGCACATGGGCTGGTGAATCCTCGTCGCCAAAATATGTTACATCGTGCATAATGAATAGCACAGCATAAACGGAGACATCTTGTTTATTTCATCTTCTTCCTTCTCCCCCGTGGCGGCCACCGAGCGCGTGCCACCGCACAGCGCTGTAGTCGGTAGCGACGCCTTATACCACACCAATGAAACATAACCTTTCGTCCAAGAAGGCGGGTGAAAACTAAACTCATCACTGACACGCTTGCACCTGTGTCCACCAACGCCATCGTTGGTACACCATCGATAAGCACTCGAACCTTATTTCTAAACATGGAAGCTAACGGAGGTATATCTGTTGAAATCGAAGACTGTCCGGCGACCTCACCTCCAACGACCGCGCCGGCTAGTTTTCCGTAAGAGGCGAGGAGTGGCGGCGCCGAGGAGACGGTGATCAGTTGGCACGAGGGGCAGGTGGTGGTGTCACACTGTGGTCAGAGGCCGGAGATTGGTTTCGTAGCGGTCCTGGGATCTCGTAAGACCCGCTTCCCGGGAATGTCGGTGCTCGGGTAACGCCAGAACGGTTAAGTCTCGGTGATCGGTCATACCTTGGCGGCTGCCGGTAATTGCAATACCTGGCAATGTGTCCTTCGAAGCCACAGTGGTAACAGACTGGTAGAGGACGCTCGCCGAACCAATGCTGGGACCGCTCAGCTGTGAAGGGTCGGTGACGAGCTTGTTGAGCGGGGGCTGCCCACCTCTGTTTGGCGGGGCCGTGCCGAAGGCGTTGGCCATATCGCTGGTCGGCCACGAATGAGTCACGACGTGGCCGCGGATTTCCAGTTTCGCTGATGTCTGCCACACATACCGATGGTGGCAAAGAAGCTGATGGTGCCGCCGTGTAGTAGGGTGGATTGGTAGGTGGATGAGGAATGGTTTTGTCAACCCTACTACCTTGTCGTTGCAGCTCTTCACGCACAATTGCCCGAATAGTAGCGGCAAGGTCGGTGGGCGGGCTCACGTCGACGCTGGCAACCGTTGTCACATTTGCCAGCCTACCAAATTTCGGGGCGATGCGACGAGTCTTCAATTTTTCAAACGTGCGGCAGTGATGTTGGACGTCGGAGGCAGAGGTGAGGTCATCCCTGCCTATCAGAAAATTGTAAACGTCTTCCGCTATGCCTTTCAATAGGTGTCCGACCCTGCCTTCTTCAGACATCTGCGGGTTTATAATCTTGCAAAGCTTAAGAACGTCCTCTATATAGGCAGTGCAGGTTTCTCCAGGAGTCTGGGCTCTTCCGGCAAGAGTCCGATCCGCGCTTTTCTTTCTTGAGTCGGAGTCACCAAAACACTTCTTGAGTTCTTGAGCAAAAATAGCCCATGTTGTCAAGGACTCTTCGTGGTTTTCATACCACATCAGGGAGTGTCCGTGAGAAACAGCGCGACGTTTTCCAGCTGATCGATAGAGTTCCAGTGGTTGTACCGGCTCACCCTTTTGTAGTGCGTTAGCCACGCGTCCACATCTTCTCCTGCCATTCCCGCGAACGGGCGGGGTTCCATGTAGTGATGCCTTGGTGTAGCCAGTGTAGATTGGCGCGAAGTCGAGGCGGTTGATTCCTGACCTTCGCTCTGGGTCATGACAACTGTTGTCGGCGGCAGACCGGCAAGACGACGGCTCCGGCGAACTCCGAACAGCTGTAGCTCCGTGGTACGTCGATGTGTCGTACCCAGCACCTCCACCACTCTGTTACGTCTACGAGGGGTTTATTCGAAGCAGACGTAACGGTCGACTCGACGGTATACCGCAGTGAACGGGCAGCAGCGAGCTTTTGCCACCAACTGAACGTCCTCCTCTTCTGCTACCACCATGTTTCCCGCTACACAGGTGCACATACCTAAATTACACATGTGGTAACAATATAATTATGAGAGACGTCGTTTGAAGGTCCCCGGAAATATTGACTCTCTGGTGTGCTTTAACGTGCATGCTGACATCAAAACTGTATACGGGCATCTGCCATTTGGCCTACATTGACATGCGGTGGCCGGCATCGAACCCGTGACCTTTCGGTCAGCAGTCGAGCACTGTAACAACTGATCTACCGAGGCGGACTACGTCGACGCTCTTTTGCAAAGAGTTAATTAGTGTGTTTATGTTGCATATGAGAGAGCTAGGTACGTCGCAAAAGGGGGCCCAACAGGTTGTGTCTCCTTGCTCGCCCAGATGGTGCACGTCGGACTCGGGCAGTGCACTTAGGAGAAATTGTAAATGGCGATAAATTCCTTACGGAAACAAGCATCGGTGATTTCAGGGAGAAGAAACCAGCTGCGGACAACGCCATCTCTCCAGGTTTCAATGACTTCCTCAGATAGAGCAGCTGTAAAAAAAATATTCACTGTAGCGACTCAGCAAACAAAGTATGCAGTTGAAAAGTCGAAGAGGCAGTGCGTTGCATTGACGGGTGAATGGGGCTGTACCCTTTGAACCAGGCAGCCTTGATTCCACGCGCTGCCATTTTTTTAATACCCGTCCTTCATAATTATACATATTGTTTCCAAAATACTCATGCAAACTTCTTTCGTGTATGAAGTCAAGTAATGAGTGGTGGTGAGGTTCACGAATCTAGCGTTCAGAGTCGGGTGGTCGGCCAGGCCAAGCCTCCGGCCACTTGCACGGAGGGGACGACGGCGGCTTAATTGTAGACCCTTGAAAGTGAACAAGTGTGTGGAAATTACACAGTGGGTTGGGGCGTCGTAAAATGGGTACGATGTACCATTTTTTAACTCATAATTAGCTCTAAGTTGTGAAAGACTGACTTTCACTCCTGCCTTGGTCTTAGCCACCAGAGCTATAACCCCCTCTTCGTAGTTCCTAGCCGTTTAAGGTCTCTACGGTGTTTTCTGAAGTCAAGGTGCGCCCTACGGCGGAGACTGTCGGTATCACAAAGTGGAAATCAGTCTGCAAGTCCCTCTAGCTTTTTTGTTGCATGATAATTGGAAAGTTGCGCAGTTTTACGCCAATGACAAAAAGAAAAGAGGAACGGTGCCGTGTCGTGTTTTTCTGCAGAGTGCATTATGACCATTTTCTTTTAGAAACCCTTTTAGTTGACGCGATACGGCTATAGCGTATCCGCCCCCCCCCCCCCCACTTTTTTTGTAAACAGAAATACGGTCATATCTTTCTGCAATCAGTTTTGCGCATACCAGTGCTTGATAAGCTGCAATTACGGTTTACATTTTGTTTGTCTGGAGCGTTCTTTTGTTTTTTTTTCTTTTTTGTGTTCCACGAGTGTTCTATCTTGATTTGTTCACTTTATTTTGTACCTGTTACTACCATTCCTGCTTACAGCCTGCTTACAGAGGCTAGCAGTACTGTATAAATAAATAATAAATAATAAATAAATATCTTAAGTATATAATTTCATGGTTTTTCTTTTTTGCCAAAGCCACAAATAGTCAAGACTTAATCTTCGGCGAGCCGTTTTCCTCACAATGTGAAAATAAAGACTGCCCATCAAACTTAGCGTAGATTGACAGCCAGCGAGACGCACGCCTTACCTGGTCAACGTAGTCGCGATGTTCAGAGGAGATCGCAGCTTTTTCCAGGGTGTGTCTTATCGCTCGCACCTTCAAAGAAAGGTGAAATCGACTGAAAGACACTGTGGCGGTAGGTATATCGATGCCGGACAGCGTCCTACCTCTATAGTTAAACAATTACTTTTCTCAATTAACACTTAGCCACATTAAACGTTTTCGTGTGGTATGTGTTTTCATCTACCACGTCTCTTTGAAAGCACTTTGAAGTGGGTCTGTCCATCCCTTGTATGTATGTACGTGACCGCCTGAAGTTCCACCTTTGCAAACTGCCCACTGCTTCGTCCTTGCAAACATCCCACAACGCTGCATCACCGATCCACCATCTCACCGACCACAAAGCCGTTACAATGAAGGGGGAACGGAAACGACGTATAGCTACCATGTACGAATAATAAAATTTCTTGTATAAATATATACACTATTTGTCACACCTTTGATGAGGTAGTGGGCGATATTCGCGGACAGTTCATGGTTTAGTGATGAAACCCTCCTACGCTTCGCCACACTTATCATCATTCACTCCGTGCATATACTGTGATTTTTTTTTTAATTTGAACAATCAGTAATTGTCACGGACGGCCATTTTTGGCGACACCGCGTCATGGCAATTAACGGGCGCCGTACTCCCCCACTGACCGTGAGAACAGCGGCGCATGAAAGGGAGCCGAGAAGTGCAGAATGGGGTGCTCTTCTTAGAACGTCGCCGCCGACAGTCGTCCATTTTGTAACTGCGGCGGCGTCTGCAAGGTCGTAGAAGGCCACGGTATACCCCAAACAAGGATTAGACTACGAGACGCACCGGCTGAGAGCCAAACGGTTGACCGTTCCCACGGGGAAAAGCGTGGGAAACGCTCTGGTGGCCAAGCCGTATGACAGCAACCCGACAGGTTGTCACTCTCGCTAGTTGAGGGCCCTCTCCCAATTAAAAAGGGGTGAAGTCAAAATATTTTTGGGGCGGAGTTTCCGTCAATTAAACGCGCATAATTGGACCCATGTAGAGGTCTCTTGTCCCCAAGGAAGAGAGCGAGAAGACACGAGGGGGATTTAAGCGCAGGAGTTTGCCCTGCTAGGCAGACTAGTCGCTGACCAACATGGTGTAGAAACAGATCAACAAGCATCTCTTCTAGAAGTTTTTAGTGTGGCTCTGTATCGGCTGGCCACCTAAACTTAGCCATTCGTCTAGTAGTGACGCGATATTAACGTCTGCAACGTAGACATCGGGACTTCGCCTCGAGTTAGCTCAACCTGCTCGAAGTCACCTGCAAGCACTAGCCTCCCGGAGCCACCAGCGTTGCAACAACGCCGACATCGTAGTCGTGCCAGAACTCTCTTCGACTTCTCGCATCCGATCGTCGGGGACACAACGCTGCCGGTCATCACACGTATGCCTTCACCTGTTTATATCTTCGAACTTTCTCCTCCGTAGTCTATTGTTGTTAGTTTGTGTAGTTTGTAATACTTCTCTCGCGTAAGCTGATCGATTGTTTTATATGTATTTTTTTTTAGTTGTATCAAGTGTTGATGTATTTTGTTAGTTGTATTGAAGTGTTGTATTAGATCCCGTGTGCTGCAATATCACTAGAGTAAAGTTTGTTTTGTTTTCCCATCTCTGATCTCTGATCTCTTCGCTGTCTCTGCTTGCGTATGGAACGAACCAACCTGCTGTCATTCCCGTCGCCGACTTCACGCTGGCGACGCTAGAGTGGCAGCTTGTAACAGTAATAATATCTGAGGTTTTACGTTCAAAACCACATGAATATTAGGTATGTCGCAGTGGAGGGCGGTAGAAAGGTCGGCCATCAGGCGTTTTTTAACGTGCGCTGATATCGTACAGCCATACGCGGGACTCTGGCATTTCGCCTTCATGCAAATAAAACCGGCCTGCCGAGATCGAGCCCGTAACTTTCATGTCAGCATCCGAGCAGCCTAAACACTGTGTCACCGAGGCGGATTCGGAACTTGCACAGCATCGAAAGGTGGCGGTGTTAGTGGTTAGAAGATGAGAAAAGGCACCTAATTTCTGCAACCCGGTCGGGAGCACGGCGCAAAGCCAGCACCGAAAGCTGAGTAACATACACAGGCGTACGCCCAGGTTACCCGCTTTTCTTTTTTTCTGTTTTGTACCATGGTGCTGAAGCCAACCAGCGAAAGCATATTGTCTATGGCTCCATAATGTTTTCAATCAATGAATCAATCAATCAAAGGACGCGCTCGCCATCGTGGCGGGTGCAGAGTGTGCACACCTAAATTACATTTCTTACAGCATGGCTGGGACATTTGAAACTGTTTTACACCACAGCCTGATAACAAAAAAGAAAGAAAGAAAGAAAGAACAAATCGCAACTTGTAGCAACTTCATTACCACAGATGGTTCAGTGAAACCTCAAGCAGACGCAAATCCATGGATGTTAGCTTTAGGTGAGATATATGGTCATGATACTGCAGGCTACTGAGCATCACACAGCCGACTAGCCCACTTCTGGACTTAAGCAAACTTCCGTACCAAAGAAAGTGTTTTTCTTCATACTTAACAACGATTCCTGAGAAGCTACAAGCCAGATACCTATTAATCTGATCACGACAGGGCGTTTACGAGAAGGCCTTCACAAATTACGAGAAGGCGCTTGACTCAGTCGAGACATCAGCAGTGATGCAGGCACTACGGAATCAGGGCACCGACGAACCCTACATAAACATAGTGGAAAAAATGTAAAGTGGATTTACAGCTACCATAAGGAGGTCGACATAATCCCAATGAAGAAGGTTTTAAGGCAGTGAGACACGGTCTCTCTAATGGTATTCACCGCGTCTTTACAGGAGGTTTTCATTAAAGTTATTAGTAACCTGCGGTTTGCCGATGACATTGTCTCAATGAGTAACTCAGGGGACAAATTAAAGCTCATGATTACTGAGCTGGACACGGAAAGCAGAAGAGTAGGTCTGAAAATTGATATGTGCAAAACTAAAGTAGTTTGCAACAGTATCGGCAGAAAACAGCACTTTGCGATAAGTGGAGAGATGCTAGAAGTTGTAAAAGAATATTTATACTTAAAACAGGCAGTAGCTGCGGAGCCGAGCCATGAGAGTGAAATAACTAGAAGAATAAGGATGGGGTGGATCACATTCGGCAAGCATTCTCAAATCATGGATGGTAATCTACCACTAACCCTCAAGAGCAAGGCATATAAGCGCTGTATCTTGCCGGTACTTACCTGCGGAGCAGAAACCTGGAGGCTTACAAAGAGGGTGCAACTTAAATTAAGGACGACGCAGTGAGTGATGATAAACAAATGATAGGAGTAACCTTAAGAGACAAGAAGAGAGCAGAGTGGGTCAGGAAACAAACGGGGTTAAGGATATCATAGTTGAAATCAATAAGAAGGAATGTACATGGGCTGGGCACGTAGTACGTAGGCAGGACGACCGATGTCCATTAAGGGTAATTGACTGAATTCCCAGAAAAGGCAAAGGCACGAAGGGGAACACAGAAAGTTAGGTGGGCTGATGAGACTAAACGTTCGCAGGTATAACGTGACAGCAGCAAGTACAAGACCGGGTTGATTGGGCGATCATGGGAGAGGCATTTGCCCTGCAGTGGGCGTAGTTGCGCTGATAATGACGATGATGATGACATGCCAAAACCACGATATCTTTGCGAGGCACGCCGTTGTGGAGGGCTCTGGTATTTTCGGCTATGCGTTGTTCTAAAACGTGCTCTCACTTATCATAGTACGCGGGGTTATGACATTGATAGAAACCGCCGCGGCTGGAATCGAACCCAGAACTTTCGGGTCGGCAGGCGTATAAGGCACGATCCACTGACCAGAGGGAACGGCGTTTCCCGCATGCTCCGTCCCAAGTTAGCGGATAATGGCCGTGAGGGGCGCGCATATCACGGATGCCAGCACGCGTCCCCCACGTGACACGGCCTCAATTCGCCCAGCATTGCAGGAAGGGAGACGCCCGCATTGCGTTCCGTCTTGACCTACTCCGTCTCATCATTTTTTTATCAGGTAAGCTTCGCGTTATGCTGCTGCTGTCACATTGGGAAAGCTCGACTACACGGTGTCTACGGGGAAGAGTGTACTCACCTCTGTGACCATCGCGTCGCTGAGGATTACTATGTCCAGGAAGTCCAGTGTCGCCGACACAGTGTTGAGAAAGGCGAGAACATTCTCAAGTGTCCATAACTCTTCAACGAAGATCAAGTAGACTCCGATGCAAAAGGAGAAGAGTAACACACCACCCGAGGTCACTATTACGTACTGCCATATGTCGTTTAGACGTCGCTTGATGTCCGAAATGGTGCAGAGGCTGAACCTTACGTACTCGACCAATCGCGCTCGCCTTTCCGAGCCAATAACGTCACATTCTTTCCTTCGCACGATGGACCTGAGAACCCCGTGCTGGTGCTCAATGTACAATCTGATCACTTCGCAGCAGGGCCTGAGGACCAGAAAGGACGCTGCGTCAAACACGTAATAAAGAAAGTTGCCCGCCATGCATGTAAGTTTCAACATTACGCCCAGTGCTGGATCACGGCCGAGTCGGTCTACAAATTCCAGCGAGAGGTAACTACAGGTGCATACGTTCGCAACGAATGCTGACAATAGTAGGAAACGTATCAAGCAGCAGGTAGGTGTCATCCTGCGATGATTCCTCGGTGCAACGAACTGAACGCTTTCCTCGTACTTGGAAGATTCGCTGAAGAACCTGTGCATACTTCTCACTTTGACGGTCGCGAGAGTTGTGTTTAGCGCCACCTTGGCATTGACGACGACGTAGAGCAATACGTGGACGGTCGTGGTGAAAGGCACGTCGTGCGCGAATACGGCCAGGCAGAGCTGGTAAAAGAAGCCTATCTCGACGATGGCACACACAGAGAGGCAACCGACGGAATAGATTAGGTACAACTTATTCCAGAAGCAGATCCTTCTATCAGATTCTGACGTCTCAGAAGTGCGAGAGATCATGAGACCCGACGACTTGCAAATCGTTTCGTACCACTTGAAGTGACGTGTCATGAAAGATGCCATAGTGACCACTTCGATATTGTCAAAACAATAGTCTCTTGCTTTTTTCCTTTTTGAAGAGTGAGAGTGAGCAAGGGAGGCCTGTGAAGCAAACCACGAGCTATTGCGGTCACACCAGTGTTCTGTAATGAATAAAACACTAGCAATTATATTAGACAACGTTGGGACGTAATACGCTCCTCTACGGCGCATCATAATTCTACAGCGTAAAATAAACGCAGCGAATCACCAGTAAACTTAGTATTAAATAACGCATAGTGCGCGAACATTCACGCAAGACGATTGTTTCAGTTACGCATTGTGGCATCGGTATCTCATGAATTCTACTTATCACTTGAATCGCGGAGGTATAAGGAGTTTAGTTGAAGTTAAGCGCTTGTGTTGTGTGTTCTGTGTAATAGTGGCTGCGCTTCCCAGCAAGATGGTATAAGGAGGTTAGCCATCTTAACTGCATAAATGCCGTGCATTAATTATTCGAACAGGTTCTTTTTAAATACTCACGTGAATATGGCTATATATTCGCAATTTCTATTGAAGCTTACACTTGGTTCAACACCCATGGCAGTTTTTTTTTCATATACGTAAATCTGTGCGTTTTTTTAAGGGCAGTAGCAGACTAGAAGGCATGCGACCATAGCTAGAGGCCTTCGTCACATCGCGCATATACCACGCTTGCGCACTGGAATTCTCCGCTTAACTCCAATCATTACCCTAAGAATCTTAAGTCATTACGTCAGAAACAACTGCCATCCAAGATTTGTCGACGTGACGCTACAATGCTGTGCCAGCTGTGGACTGGGGTAGCGTTTACTAAGTCATTCAGCCATAGCATTGGCATGGCGGATTCATCCATGTGTGAAAGCTGCAAATGTATAGAGACTATTGAACATCTCTTGTGCCACTGCGCCCAATTTGATGAAGATCGCCGGACTCTCCAGTGTGTCTTAAATAGACTCAATGACCGGCCATTTAATGAAGCAAAGATCTTAGGAGCCTGGTCGCGCAGCACATCAGCACAGAAAGCCACACGAGCCCTCCTGAGATACTTGTCAGCAACTTCATTGAGGGACCACCTGTGAAACTCGGCATTGTGTGTGTGATGTGACATGTGCCTATCCTTCTCTCTCTCTTTTACTCCCCCTCCCCATGTGTAGGGTAGCAAACTGGACGCATAGTCTAGTTAACCTCCCTACCTTTCCTACATTCCTTCTCTCTCTGCATTGTAATGAACCATATATATCCCTTTCAAGACCCTTGTACACGTAGTTATCACTTCATAGATTATCTAGACCCCTCCTCTCACTTAGGTCACAATATTGCCTCTAGGCTACACTACGCAACACATCGTATCTGAACAGTGCGAGAGACCTGACCAATGGTGCCCAGCGCTTCCCCTCTTGTGAAGCACCAACTCACGCTTTCAAAGGGCCGCTCGTACGCGGTTATCTGGTGGCTGTTGACAGTTCGAGATACATCATCACTGACGCTCTCTCGAAGGCTTTCGCCATCGACGATCGTGAACTGCTAGGCATAACCCCTGCTGACACTGCTTGTTAACGATGTTTGCTTGCGTTACCGTGGATACCGTACACTCGCGCGGAATTATGAATGCTTCTTACGCCGGCGCAAGCGTTTTACGCCAACGGGCGCCAGCCGTGGTCTCACAAGTACGACCTTCAGTTTTTCGCCGAGAGCGAGGCGCTGGACGTGCGAGAAGTGCATCGATTTGAATAACCACGGTGCGGTGCTCGTAATTTATTCTTCGAAGTCGATATGCAGCGCGCAGGGTGGAGGGTGTGAAGCTTTATGGTGCGCGGTCTGCATATCTTATCACCGCAGCCGCACGCTGTAAAGAGACATGAACAAGACAGCTATACTCCGAGCTAAATTAGGGTTCACGTCCACGAAGATGAGTCAGGACACCAGCGTGGTCGTTGATTACGTCGAGCACGCGAGGCACCGTTCAACGGAGGCTTTCCGTTGTATCTTCTATTTTTATTCACCAAAAAAGGAAGCAAGATGCACGCCATGCGCCCGCGTTTATGAGCTGGTGCTAAACTGGCTTTGACCATGCGCGTGCGCATGGCCTCCAAGATGGCGAACGCGCGGTGTTGGTTTTGACTATGCATGTGCGCATGGCCTCCAAGACGGCGAGTGAGCGGCGGCGCTGCGCGCCTGCCATTTAGGAGGCCATGGTGTGTGCTGCGAAGGTACAAGCTGGTCGCGTAGATCGCGCTGTGTGGCGATTCCGTTTAAAATAAACAAAAAAACGTGTACTCGAGACGTAAACGGTCTAAACCCGAGTTGGAACACAGCGCGGCCTTGCTCTAGGTGGATTGTGCTTCGTGCGAAGGTTTCACGTACGACTGATGCTCAGCACAACCCGAACTGTCCGTAACGTCACGTGAGCACATCACGTGACTTGAGCAACCGTACAGTATGGAACGCCGCCATTTTGAACGCGCCAGGAAGCGAAATAAAAGAGAAGAAAAAGGTTAAAAGGACCGGGTCCTCATCACGGGTACGAGGCCTACGTACATGCCGCAAGAATACAGCGTAAACTGAAATGTTTACGCCTTATTGTATATGGAAAGACAAGTCCAGCACAACGAAAGACGACACTATTATTCTTTATATTTGAAAGGTCGTTTGTACAGGTAGGGAAAGGGGTGCGGGTCAGACGTTCTTAGTTTGCTAGCTCGTCTATATCTATGGAAACGTGGCCTGGGAACTTTTTACTAGGATTTTACGTTTCCCGTTGATCTTTGCTAAGGCTTACCCGAGCATGCCTGACATTTTATCCACCGCAGTCTATGGGAGCACACACACACACACACACGCATCGGACACACAAACGCATCGGACACACACACACACACACACACACACACACACACACACACACACACACACACACACACACACACACACACACGATGTCCGCTGCGTCTTTCCAGATATGCTGCCAACAGCCACCTTGAAAAGCAGTTTAATTTTCTTTGTTTAAAACATCTGACTTTTACATGCATGTTTTCATTGATTTTGTCAAACAACAGACGCTTTTACAGTTCGCTGTTAGCATTATTTTTAGTTCAAGCTATTACCAAAACACACTTAACATGTCCGTTCGCAGGTGAACACTTCAGAGGTCGAAGCTTATTTGGCGCAGGCTTCACACAGCCGCAGCCACGACTTTCTGCCCTTCTGTTCTTTGTAACTATAGGCTATAGGCTGGATTTATGGACACTAAAAAATCGGGTTTTATGCGCCGAGAATAGACAGACAGAACACCGTTTTGGGACGCCAAAATCGTGAATGTAGGCACAATAAATATTTACTAAAAATAAAATTTCAAAGAAATATGTGAGGGGCCAGTGTCTACGAGAGGAAAGCAAGCAAAAATCTTTTTTTTGTGATGGTACGAAGGTGCCAGTGGTTTAGCGTAGCCACGCGATTGCTTTATCGCAGGGATTTCAGAACATGGTCTCTCCTTTTATTGTCCAGAAATGTGGGTCAAGTGTCCACTGTCGAATAAACATGCTTCTGGGACCCTTTCTTTCCGGCATGGCTAACGAGGGCAGCACATGAGCGAATAGCCGGACTGCTATAGCCAAAAGGGTCTTTTAGCATCGTGTTAACCTGGTCTAATCGCACAGGGTCGATTTCTCCTTCTTTCTGTGAACCCCGTATACTCTTGGCCATAACCATGTTGTACTTGACGACTTTTGGGCTACAGTGTCTCTGGCTTTTGGCTGCGCTGCTTCATTTGACCTGGCAACACTGGCTAGGTGAGCAGCCACGATGAACAAACAGCTCTATGTACCACGTGACTCAATGCGCTGGCGAAATAACTATCCCGTTTGTTGTGCGTGCGGTGGGCGTTGCTTCTCGATCGGTCGAGTGTGGCTGTCGGTGTATTGTTGTTTGAAATGTGCCTGCGCTCGTCCTTGAAGTTTCGCCAGTGCTGCTCATTGCGAAGATGCACTACGCTGGCGGGAAGACGTGCATATTGCTACCGTGGTACACTCGACGTAAAGCGGTAAGTACCGCTCGCACGTCCCCGCGGACAGCGCTTTGTTAACTGCGTCAGCGCAATAATAACGCTGCTAACCAAGTCTTTTTTTTTCGTGACAGGTCGACGATAAGTGAGCATTTGCTCACGTTGGAAGCATGCCTGTGCGTACTGTTTCGTCGGGATGATGGCAAAGTTGTGTGATGTTAGGTGCGGGCAAGTTCTTTGTTCGGAGTGAGGCAACAGAGTATACGCGCGCGCGACTGTGATTCGTCGGCGGATTTGATCCGAGTTGTGGCGGCGCCCTTCTCTGTTGGCACTGGTGTTTGGTGCCCCGCTAGCGACTAGCCACTATCTCGGTCCAGGAATAGTTGCGCAAGGTTTAATAATCATTGAGCCAGTAAGCTCTAAGCGTCAACCGTTTCTAAGGCCCATACGCTTGGTCGGGTTGGTAATCCATGTGCACTTTTTTTTTGTCGCCCAAAATGACCGTGGACGGGAGACAAGGGCATGGTGTCCGCGTCGTTCATTTTGGGTCCTTGTTCATTTTGTACACTAAAACTACTGTGGATGATCACTGATAACGAACATAATGCTTCGTGTTACGTGCGCCCCTCAAGGCTCGCCTATACGTGATAATACAGACTATTTCGTTAAGATCGTACCGACGTTTCCATTCACCCGCAACGTAGATGGCGTGATACTGATACGTAGGCGGCGTATATATAGCCGTTCGTTGAACTGTGTTTAAACGGATCTTTCATGTGTGTGTGTGCTGGGGAGGGGGGGGGGGGGGGCAAATCACCTTACCTGAACTGCCCAAGCGCTAGTTTGATATTTTCAGCCTTAGTGCTGGCGTTAATTACTGTACATTTTTTTTAGTCTGCAAGCTTTCATCATGTGGATCTTTCGTTATGTTGTTCTAGTTATCGAAAGTTATGTTCCTCAACCAGCTTTTGGTGTTTGACTTCGCTGAGTACGTTTGCGTTCTTTAGTCACAAGCTACAAAAGTTCTAACTTATCAATATCATTTTCTTTGATACAAAGAAGACGCGCTCTAGTATTATACATACTGCACGGTTTCCATGCATGTATTGCCTCTAAAATGTCAAGTTATAACCAGCATATTCGTCTGAAAACACAACAAATATAGAACGTTTCTTCCTTCGGGATCTCGCCTTTGAAAGAAGTAAATACTTCAGGAATCAGTCTCACCAAATGTTCTGATGTTGAGTAATCGTGTCGATACGAGCCGCCTGAAAAACACTACTTCACCTTTAGTCGCAGCAAGCATATACCTACACACAACTTATTTTACACGTTACCTTCACTAGATACATGATATATGTACATACCGTCATATATGCGCAGTGACATTGCGCTTTTCTTCAATAAATTAATTGTTTATACGGTGCGCATCACATTGCGTTTTCTCTAAGAAACGCCATGGTAGACTTAAAGTACCATGGTAGATCTGCAGAAATATACGTGCGCCTGGGTGGATATGTGCCCTGCTCTATTAGTGAACTCATTCGGTTACTCGTCTACAGTTAATGTAAGAACAAAGTGGCCCTTATTTGGAATAGGCCTATGCTCAGATATGATGCGTATCCAATTAAAAAAGGGGTCCTTAACCAGGTTTGATGATTTTGAGCTGACGAGTGCGATGCATACATGGGCCGTTCGTGATCATGTGTGCCAAATTTGGAAACGCTACACGCCGCGGAAATGGGTCGAAATTCAGGACGAACACTGCTTGCCCTTCTTCTCGTGGACACACGCTCAGAGAATGAGGGAATGACGTAGACAACGAAATCGCCCTAAGCATATGGTATATGCTGTGATGTCGGTCCTCTGCGTAGACGACTGTGCTCTGATGTCGCCAGTAGCACGTGACAAGGCGATAATTATTTTACACATGTGTAGTTTTGTGTAATTTGTTGCTTGAATATATGAATAAAACTTGAGATAAATAATGAGACACACACAGGTGATGTGTGCGTCTTTCATTTTTATCCCGTGAATTGCAACAAGATGCGGGGCTATAGTGTGCCTGCGTCTTTCATACGTTCGTGCCCCTGCGGTTAGCGCATCGAGAAGACGCCAGCCTTGGAAACAAAGTGGCTCTGCGCAGGGGCTTTAGAACCAGGGGGGGGGGGGGGGGGGCAGTGGGGACCACCTACCTCAGTTTAGATTCCATGCCCCCCCCCCCCTAACAGCTGCGATGATCCCTTCCTCTGCCCGCACACTTCCCATATACTTCCGGAGCCCCTGGCTCTGCTCGTTTCAGCACTCGGTATGCTCATCTATTCACGGCGTCTAAAGCGTTTCCGAACGAATGCGAACTGAGGCATCCATCCCGCAGAAATAGACAGCAGACCACAAAATAACGCTGGTCAACAAAACAATGCCGCTCGTGTGCTGCAGGTTTGGGCTTTCTCGGGCCTCTGGCACGTCATGCGCACGTGACCTCTTGCTCGGAGAGTGTGGGGACGAGATTTGGCCTGCGAAGGCTACGCGGGGCGAGCAGCAAGAGTTTCGAGCACAAATCCTCGCATCCTGGTTTCACGCCGCTTAAAAATGCTGGTTTTGTCGGCTCGTGATGAACCGATCGAAAGAAACCTTGTGGCATAATTCTCTTCATCAGACACATAACTACTATAGTGCCTAACTAGATTGTTATAGGGCCTGGTGAGGCGCTTTTTATGGGTTCGTGTGCGGGTGATTATTGATCAGCTGCCGTCTCGTAAGATCACTTATACTACGTGAAGAATGCAAAAAGAGCGTTCCCGCACCCGCCCTAATGGCTACAGGTGGCGCTGCTGACCGCCGTCGTACCTCAAAGGTACGGATCGGACGCGTTGTTCGAAGGTCGCCGCTTCGGATCCTGCTGGTGGCAAGTCATCCTTTCGTCCACTTTTCTTTCTTCACATTTACACTATAATTACTTTGTAACAACATTCCGTAAACTTTCCTCGGTAATATTGTCGGTTAGCTCTCTCTAATGATGTGTATCCCTTAAAACGCTTACCTTGGACCATTATCATCGATTTCGCTTGTTTGATTTTTAATGCATTTTTTAACATTTAAAAAACTATATTGATTGAATGAAAGTGCTTGGAAGAAATTCAAGAGTGTCACTCGTCGCTCGTGCGACTAAAAACTGGAAGACCAACACCGTTCCCTTCTGCAATATCTCTCTGTATCAGGGTTGCCAGTTGCGCTTATATTAACAGGATTTGGGCTTCCTTCTACGCCCAGTCGCTTGTAGGATTTTTCCAGTCGCTTGTCGCGTTTTAGGGGCTTAATTGCATTTTTCTATAAATTATAGGTATATCAGTCATCACGTTCACCAGCACACGTTTGTTGTTTACTAATAGCGTGTTTCTCAATAATACAATGTAACTGAGTGTATAGGCCTGTTTGAGGGCCAAGGTTAATAGCAGTGCCCGTCCCCCCCCCCCCCCCCCCGTCTTGCTAATTCAAAGCACGGGGCAGATTTTTTGCCCCTCCCCGTTTTTGAAGTGACTACAGGGGAAGCCGGCTCCCCTGATTCTGTCCTCGTGTGCACGCTTGTGGTTCGGTGTCGAACTCAAAAATACGTTGGCGGAGTGAAAAAATACCGTAAGTCGAGAGCTGAAGTCCAGTGCACCTCAACCGCATATACATACCGCAGGCAATTCCCCGACGCTGGCTGTATCTCATGTAAGCACGAATGCGCAGACATGAAACACACTCTTTGGAAATTTCCACACGCTACACGGCTTTTCGATCACCCGGACCTCCTTGAAATGCGTTAGCTCGACGCTCTGGCTAGCTCAGAATTAGAAGACCCAATTTGTGCCATCCAGCAGTCCCGAGAAGCGGCGGAAAGGTTAAGCCTTACCGCGACCACCCGGGCGGCCTATAGGCCCAGTCGCTAATCTGCAGGTTTTTAAGATAATATTTTGTACATCCGTGTATCTAAGCGTGCGTTCTACCGAAGGGAGACTGCCCTGAGACGATGTTAAAGATTACTATGTGCTTTCGTTCATAGTGGCGCATCTTTTGGCTCTACAAGACAAGAAAATTACGCGATTTATGAAACTCTCCTTCGTACTTTAATGACATTTTTTAATCATAATCAAAAATATTGTCAATAAACACAAAACTTATTGCTTCCGCTTGTTTTGAATTTTTTTTCATCATGAGTGTTTGCTTGTTTGCTCCGTGGCATCTGTCAACACTGCTCTGTATGCATGATCAGGTAGCGCTATATAATGCAAAAAAAGCGTTCAGCAAAGCACATGGCATTGCTTGCTCAAAAAACAGAAGGAAACAAACTTTCAAGGAAGCAGCAAATAAATTATGGAGGTAAAACTTTATTCTACCACTGAGCCAAGCCGGTGCTTGGGACTTGGCAAACTTTCCTTGGGCAGGCTTGATGTCGGGGAAGCAATCGCGTTAATATGAATTATAAAGCGTTTTAAAACAGCGAAAAAACAACCAGTTGTCCCACAGTGCGAATAGCGTAGCGAGTGGGCCATCCAACGCTCCAACTCATTACAAAAGCTTATTCTTGTTCACCTATTAGCTGTAGCGCATACCCACTTCAGGCATAATTCATCATCGTCGTCAGCCACTGCATGAACGAATGGCGCAAAATTCCTTGCAAGTGTTTACCAGATACCACGCTTCTCAGAAGATTGACAAAAAAATAGCATAGCGATTGCCGGTCTACTACCCTAAAATTTTTATTGTTAATGCCGTAATGTCCATCAAGCAAGTGTGCTTGAAGCAATTACCCAATCAGTGTTTAGAGAAGGCTCTGAAAGGCTGCTCTTCTATCTTTCGCTGTGACTGTGCTGCGCCTTCCGCGCAGGCCTGGCGTTTTTTCCACCAAGAGATTCGGGAAGGTACGTCATGGGTCCCCGCAGGACCCTATTGCGCTACGCGTTCATGACGTCATGTAGTGGCATCACGTGGGCGACCAGGTCAGTGGCGATCTTCTGCTTGGCCTTGTCCGTTGAGCGCAGCAGGGTAGCCCATTCCTCTCATGTGGGAGTTTATCGTTGTCCTCCTGTATACATGATTAAGAACTACGTGATATCGAGAAATCGTTCGTTCATTTGTCAAGTTCTGTCAGACTTTCTTCACAGTCTCACTTGTCTGAACGAGAATGACTGTGTACGTGTTCACTGCTCCGGCAAGCTGCAAATGGAAAGACATGTGATATTGAAGCTTTACATATGCAAGCTGTTCTTCTTTTTGTTAGAAGAAGATATACAGAGGCCGTCTTGTGTACACCTTTACATATCATTTCAAGAGGTGGGAAGCTACGTGCCTAAAAAGAGAGGCTACAACGGTCACTTGCCTAAGTCAACATAAATATTAGGGGGCACACTTCACTTTCTTCACTCGAAAGCATTTCTTCCGAATGATGAATTGAATTCGAACATTACGGGGTTGTATTTTAACCAGTGCAGTACAAGGTTGAACCATCATAGCAAAAGTTCTGGCACCCACATCAGTATCTTTGGTTTCTGCATCCCTAAAATTTCCTGCCAATCTTTTTTTTTTTCGTTCAAGACTGCAGTGTCAGAAACATACGATATACGGGCGCATGGCATTCGGACATCTCTTATATGGAAGTTTAACAATGCTTTGCTATAGAGCCAACTTGTGAACTATAACTATAACGTTATATGTGACAAGAGGAGCAAATTAAGCGATGACAGCGTCAGAATTCATGTTGTCAGGCAACAGAGCAACATACAAAGTCAGAGTTATAACCTCTGCCATTTTACGTGCCAACCGGGCCACCATCTGATTATCTTGTCGGTCGAGCTGAGGACACTTTAATGCCACGAAAATAGTTATTGTAGCCGGCCTTTACAACTCAGCGAAACCTTGCGACGCACGTCTTTCGGCCCAGATGCTCGTCGCGAACCTAGCGGTGACCTCGAGCAACTCGAGTTAGGGGACACACCTGCTGCGCTCGTTTGGACACCTGTCAATTCTATCACCGTGGCCCAGTGAAACGAGCTAGGCCTAGCGCCTCTTGGTATGTTAGGCCCAATCTAGCACATTTATTATCACCTGCACGAACAAACATGCTTCGGGCTCGTCGCTAGGCCGAACCTCCACAGATTTTTTTAGTCGCAACCTATTCGACCATTCCATCAACTGTAGGCGGCGCAATGGCGCGTCGAAGTGGAGGACGAGACGGTGATGTCGCGAGCGTGCACGTCAGCGTTGCAGAGCGTGAAGACGCGCTGAGAGACTGAAGTGCGGCGCAGACTATCGCCATGTGACAGCTTCGGAGCACGGCCGCATGGTGCCACCTGCGTCGCTGGAATGACCGAATTTTGCACAAATTATGGCCGTATCTTTTTTGTAACAGTCACTTGCTCTCTTTAGCTTCTTCACGGGCTGCATTTTTATTGCGTTGTAAGAACGAATCTAGCATAACCCGGAGCGGTGTGCTATACCCTGACCAGCGAGTTTTATTGCCTTGCGACCTTGAGGATGCTCGAAAGTAAAACAAAAAACTAGATATCGTCAAACATGTCTCTTTCTAGAGATAACGAACAGTTCACGGTGTTCCAGAGAAGCCGAAAAGCGGGAACTTTACATTCTGTTTTGTTCTGTTTTATTTGTCAGCGACACCAACTGAAGTCAAAGAACTGCCCGCTCATTTTCGAGTTCAGTTTGGTTGACAGACACTCCATAATGGAATAAATCCAAGAGTTCAAGTACTTTCATGATGAGGGCGGCCCGGTCAGTGGCGAATTGTGGAGCTCCTATGTTTCTTTATACTTGTATTCAATATATACTTTTAAGCTTCCTTACTCTCGAACGTAGCACAATATGCTTGGTACTTAAAGACTCGCTGACTTTATAGCCTACACTGAAAGAATTAAGAGTGACTCTACATTTCTTACCGAAACGAGCGTCGGTAATTTCAAGGAGAAGAAACCAGCGGCAGATAACGCCATCTCTCCGGGTTTCAAGGAACTCCTCAGATAGATCACCTGCAAAAGTCGTATTGTTCGAGCATATGGTTCGAGCAAGCGGAGATTGTATTCAGTGACATGTGCTTGCTAGCAGTGAATAAGCAGTGCGCTTAGGGGTCGACGGGCATCTTGTTAGGACATATGCATGTGCAGAGTGCTCCAGCTGTCCTTTGCGAGAGTTTCAAAATATGCCAATGCAATGACGACGCGACCAAGTGCCTGTCGCCGACTCTCGCCTGGAGCTAGTCATACTATATTTTTGGATTCTGGTTTATAGCTTACTTTGGATACTTCCGTTAATGGACTTCTGAAGCAACGAAGCTGGGCAAAAATTTCAGTGAGAAAGTTGTAGATCGGTTTGCAAAACTTCCGATCAGACTATTTCGAACTAATCTGTTAGTTATTATAGTGTTTTACTGCTTAAGACAGACGTCGCGAAATACAAAGATACCTCGTGTCATGCCCGTCCATGCGTGAGAGCGCGCTGCGATTATAATGCTCCCTAACACTCCGCATTCTAGCGGCCATAGCATTTGCGGGATGGTGCTGCCTCGACAGGGGCGCGACAACGGTAGAGATTGTGCGATAAACACGCTTTAATGGAGGCGCGCCCGAAGTTCGGCCTCTACTGAAAGTGATCAAGAACAAATGCGTACTTGGTCGACGTAGCTGTCGCTTTCTGAGGAAATCACGACTTCTTGCAGGGTGCGTCGCACGTTCCGAACCTTCAAAGAAAGAGAAAAGTTGATGGTAGGGCACCGTTAAGAAACTGACGTCAGTGTTGGACAACTCCGCACCTTCATAGTGTCCCCTGTTAGGGACGATGAAGTAGGCGAAAAAGAAATTCTATTGTTCACCAGGTTACATACAAATTTTGTTCCACAAACACATACTAATTCGGTTCCACAAAATTATGGCACTTGACAATTCTATTCACAATAAATGTGTCGCATGTTTGCGCTCAATTGTTCTGGCACCCAGCACAACAGTGTTTTTTTAGGTAGTTCTTAGGCCCTGAATCGGCAAACACGCCAAGACAACCCGGTTGTTGGCGATTTTAATGAAGGCATGAACCCATCGTTTCATGAACTCCTCCTCTTCCAGTGAAAAGAATTTTTATTCCAAATGGCCCGTTACAATATTATACAACCGCACCAGCAAAGCCCATTGATATTTACGGGCATTTGCTTGATGCACAGGCAAGCCCGTGTTTTCCCACAACACGTACATGCCATCGGTCAGCACTAGACGTGCCAGCGTGCCATTTGGACATCGTTCCCTTTTGACAAATCTTTCTACACCCAACGGGAGGTACGCCCTGTCCACGATGGACCAAAAAGTCTTGGCCACTCGACAGGTTAACAAAGCGTGCTCGTTGTCCTCGTCCATGCCGCAGTGCACGCACGATCGGACCGAACGTAGTGCCACTTGTACATTCGGTTCGCCGTGGGCAGGATAGCCCACCTGTAACGCGACACGACCTCCTGGATGCTGCACGGCAGCCAACTGGGCGTCAACAACACCCACGGAAAACCGGGGTTTTTGACCTCGCAGCCCGAGTTTACAAGTAGCTCTTTAGTGAACTCCGTGTTACACACCTCCAGGATGGTGGTGTCCAGATTTAGCGCGGCTATACGCTTGTAAAATCCTACTACATGCCCGTAGAGGGGCGTCGGGTTCATTGCCTTCGGCCCCGCGGGTTGCGTCGGCAGGAACAAACTACCCTGCACCCCCAAGAAATACATTGCCAGTTTCCTGGCGCGGTGTTCCTTCTGAAGTTGCAAGACCTTGAGGGTCGTCTTCAAGCATACATGTCCGCGAGGGCGACCACCGAAGGGATGTCCCATCCGCCCTTCTCGCGAGGCAATCCCAACTGCTCGTATTTAACGAGGGCCGTTTTGCCATTCCAGAAAAAATTATTTGGGACTTGACTTTACGCGCGATTTGGTTCGGTATGACTACAGAGTTTGTAAAAAACCGCAGGCGCCCAGTATGTACGCCCATGAGTAGATATCGACATACGTAGCACGGAAAGCTAAATTCAAGTGCCCTGGTTATCGCCTGTTTTAGTGTATTCACCTCCTCCTTTCAACTCTGGTTGGACAAGCCAGTGGCCCTGTAATTTCTTCCTAGGATAGTTACATTGTCTACCACGGAGATTCTGTGCAGACACGTTACCGGGGATACATGGAGACACAAAGACTTGCATTTATGCAAATAAAGTTTCGCTCCGGAGAGCTCTGCTTAGGTTGAGAAAACTTTAAGGACGGTGGCGAGGCTGTCCTCGTCCCTGTGATATATCGTGATGTCGTCTGCATAGGCAGCTACTATAAGTGAGCCACTTCCTGGGGTCTGCAACCCAAGGACACTCGGGTGTCTTTCTACCTGGACAAGGAAAGGTTCAACTGTCAGCGCAAACGACAGGGGGGAAAGGGGACAGCCCTGTCGCACGCCTCGCGTTACCGGTAAAGAAGCTACCGTTTCACTATTCATCGTTAAGTCACTATTAATGTCATCATACAGTTCCATGATAACGTACACGAACTGTCTAGTAAAACCAAATGCCAACAGAGTGGCAAAAAATGTATTTATATTCTAACCTATCGAATGATTATGCCTCGTCTAGTGATGTAAGCCATCCCTTCGCTTGCCGCTGCCTCGTGTAGTCTATTATATCTCTATTCAACATGTTCAGGGTTTGGACAAGTAGGCAGAACACAAGCTGGCACATATGAAAACGCTTTGTTCAGTGAGCTTTCGCTCACACCAGTTTCACCCTGATCGAGGCGATCAAGACGTCGGCCGTCGGTTACCTGCTCGACTGTGAAGCGCGTCGGCTTTCATAAACGCCTTATCGAATCTTCCAGCGCTATTTACTGATCCCAGCGTTAGATCGAAGACAAACCTTTTAGAGCGCCATTTGAGGGTGCGAAGCTCCTCATGGTCGAGGCTTGTGCCCCCATCGCCGTATCCATATGCCTATATTCGGTGCGCTCACAAGAGGTGCAGCTGTGCTCTCGACTCTAGTTTGAACGGAGATCACTAGATGGCTCTGCAGTGCTCGTTACATGCAGTTGGCTCTGCAGCGTTCGGTTCAAGAGGACTTTTGGGGAATACTGGACACACTATAGGTGTGGAAGATGGAGTCACTAATCCTTTAAAGGAAATCCATAAAAGTAACAAGGTAGTTATAAAGTGGGAAAAACAGCTATCCAAGCCCCCAGAGGTAAAACGGGGGCTTAGGTAGAGGTGTCGTCACCTTTGTTATTCATGATGTACCTACAAGGATTACAGGCCAAATTAGAGGGCAGTGGACTTGGCTTTAAGCTCTCTTTTGTCAAACAAGAAAAACTCATTGAACAGCCATTACCAGCATAGATGTACGCAGATGATATAGTGCTAATGGCCGATAACAAGGAAGATTTGCAAAGATTGATGGACATCTGTGGTAATGAGGGAGATAGGTTAGATTTCAGATTCAGTAAGGAAAAATCAGCAGTCATGATTTTTAATGATAATGAAGGTAGTGAGCTTAGAATACAGGAGGTCACGCTAGAGATAACAGATAAATACAAATATCTGGGCGTATGGATAAGCAATGGAACCGAGTACATAAGGGAACACGAAATATACGTAACGACTAAAGGTAACAGGAATGCAGCAGTGATGAAAAATGGGGCACTGTGGAATTACAATAGGTACGATGTTGCGAGAGTAATATGTAAAGGGGACATGGTTCCGGGTCAGACGTTCTTGTGCATCAGATCAGAAGTTCAAGCAAGCTTAGAAATTAAGCAACGTGGAATAGGTCATCTTGCTTTAGGAGCTCACGGGAATACACCGAATCAGGGAGTACAAGGTGATATGGGATGAACATCATTTGAGGGCAGGGAAGCCAGCAGCAAGATGAAATTGTAGAAGCGATTGAGAGAAGTGGGGGAGGAGCGTTGAGCTAGGAAGGTTCTCACCTACTTGTACATGAAGAATGTCGATACAAAATGGAGGAAGCGAACCAGAAAATTGACGGGTAAATACTTAGAAAACGGCAGGAGGCCTAACCAAAAAGAACTATCAGCTAAGAAGAAGGTGAAGGAAGTGGAGATTGACATGTAGAGAATTGGCATGATTAAGAAGTCCGCACTAGAGATCTATCGAACTTTTAAGCAGGAAATTGCCAAGTAAAGGATCTATATGATAATACTCGGAGTAGTTCTCTACTGTTTGAGGCCAGGACAGGATTATTGCGAACCAAGATATATTGGGCCAATTACAAAGGGGTAGACACAGTATGCCGTACATGCGGAGAGGAGGGGTAAACTGCCGAGCACTTGATTATGTTCTGACAAGGGCTTCACCTTATAGTTTGGGATCACGGCGCAGAGCTTTTCAAAGCACTGGGGTTTACATACAGGGAGGGCGAAATAAACTTTAAGCGGGTAGAATTAACTAGAAGGAGGTTATCTGATTGGTGGCTAAAGTCACGGCACGAGTGCAAATTAAACTATTCACTGCAAAGTACCTGTCCTATACTTCACTATTTAAAGGGAAAAACAGATAAATCTAGTTAGTGTTTCACCAAGTATCACGGCTAGGTGGCATTAGCCGCTGCCCGATCAACGGGTACAGGGCCAGAACTACGAACCGCGCCCGCTCGCTCGCTTTCTCTTTCTTCCGACAGTGGTCACTTAGTGCGCTTCGTTCATCGCATGAATTCGCCCTTCTGCATTGTCAATAAGGCTTGACCTAATTAACCCCAATCTACTGCATGTGACCATAGCCGACCGCTTCGCTGAAGACACTGCGATGTCAGATTGGTTGTGCGGCGTTCGAGAACCAACATCAAAAGTGTTACTCTTCTCTTTTTGCAATTAATGCAACAATAAAACTTATTGCATACGCATCAGGAGCCCATGATTTTATTCTTTAACGAAACACGACTGCTTGCAGAATTATGAAGTATTTAAATGCATAAAAAGTACAATTACTTCCTGAAACGCATACAAGACAACACATTACTTCATTTTCTTTTTTGGAATGTTACATTGCGTGCCTTGGAATTGCGTTATCTCAGTTTGACACATTCGTCAAAAACGAAATGTAATTCGCGCCCCCTGAAAGGGATAAACTCAATTGCTCGTGGCCTGCGCGTCTTGACAGAACAGTATGAAGCAATTTGTAGCATTTAGGCCCTGCCTTTGGTGAGCTGTGATAATGTGTGTGTGTGTGTGTGTGTGTGTGTGTGTGTGTGTGTGTGTGTGTGTGTGTGTGTGTGTGTGTGTGTGTGTGTGTGTGTGTGTGTGTGTGTGTGTGTGTGTGTGTGTGTGTGTGTGTGTGTGTGTGTGTGTGTGTGTGTGTGTGTGTGTGTGTGTGTGTGTGTGTGTGTGTGTGTGTGTGTGTTTTGAAAGCCGACCACATAAAAACATAAGGGATTAATTATTGCACATTAGTTCTGCGGGAGGGAGGGTTACGAAATAGAAATTGACCACTACCCGTTTCGCCTCAAAAATGTGCACAAAACTCCGTATGGATTTTTATAGGAAGAAAAGCTTCTTCATTGCCGATACATTCGTCCTGCTCCGGGGCTCGAACCCGGGACCAACGATTTTCCGGGGCCACCACCCCGGAGAGGCGTTCGTCCCAGGTCTAATTTCCAGCCCAGGATGAGTGTTTCGGCAACAAGAAAGCTTTCTTTCCCATAGAAATTCATATGGAGTTTTGTACGCATTCGTGCTGCGAAACAGGTGGAGGCGAATTTCCCTTTCCCAACGAACGAATAAACTTATGGGGCAATATTTAGCTATCACTTTTTGCCCTGGACACTTATATTCACGAAAAAAGTTCATGTTGTATATATACTTATGACTTCATCCACTACGTCCTCTTGAAAGTAGTTTGAGCGACCCCTGTCACATCAAATCCTTTACAGCATCCGGTATACTTGAACCGATCCTCAGGGTAGAAGTTGGGCGCTGTAGTTCAGCAGCAGTAAAGCAGCAGTAGAGATGCTATAAAAAATTTCTGACTTATGTCAAGCGAGTGACGAAACTTTTCAGCAAAGTACATGGCGACGTTTTTTAACGCAGCTCAATTGTGGATGCTGGGTCGAGTTTGTGCGACGTACTTGAATTTTTAAAAAAAGCGCAAATTGCATATTACCAGTAAGAGCACGTTTACACTAGAGCGACATAACACTTACACTATCCTGACGAAGTCACAAAGCAGACGCAGACCATTGACCAACGAGTCGACCAACGATGACGCCTCAAGAGACAGCGTGTCCTCGTAGTGTAACATGATGAGAAACCGAAAACACCAGCAAAACGTATCGGCAAACCGATTGCTGGCGTGTCTTCGCGAGATATGCTGCTGTGCGTAAATTTCCTTATGTCTTAGCTTCAAACGACTACGAAGGGGGAAATGATAGAGGAGATGACAATGCCCCCTCCGAGGCTTTCACATCGTTTGAATAAGCATCTTGCGCACCCCACGGAAGTCTTTTCTTCGCTTCCCTTTAGTGTATGCGCAGCCCCGTCCCTCTAAGCCGTGGAATATGGTGGGGGCTGCGCTGCGTAGCCAGAGAGGGATAGTAGCAGAGCAGGGAGCATGATTCAAAATGAGGCGCAGCTGTGCAATTTTAGTCTGTGTCGCTGCGTGTGCCTCTAGTGTGACTACGGAATGGGCCAACGAAAGATTGTGAGCACGACAAGGCGGTGACGGAGACTTCCAGAGACGATCGGGTGACTGTTTATGTTGTTGCAGTGTAAATATGACGACGACAAGGCAAAATACACTCCCAAAGACAGTATCCCAAAGCTTTTGTACCCGAGACATACACTTGTCTGATATAAAGAGCTGATTGATTGATTGATTGATTGATTGATTGATTAAAGCCCCGATCGACCAGGTTGGACAGGTGGCTAAAGCCAGTGGGGTTCTAGAGTAAGTCCTCCCGCATTAAAATGACTTATGTTTCATTAAAATACGTCTGTTGTGTTCTGAAGTTCACTTTCGAAGTCGGCATGGTCCTGCTTGTGAAGAACTCGGCTGCGTGTTTCCGTAGTGGTGGGGCCACAAAGTGGCAGGTACATGCAAAGCCGCGGATGTAGTTAAACATCTCCGCTTTCGTGGTAGGCATGATGTTGCTCTCATGTGAAACTAATTCATACTGTCAAAAGTAGGCTGTCTATCACTTCGCGCCAGCTTCTTCAAACCTTCGTCGAATATGATGGTATCCGAAAAGCGATCTCTGCCCGGCACGACCTTCTTTGTCGGCTAATCCTTTTCGTCTCGCTTTTAAAGTTCCGACTCGAATGAAATTTTTCGTTAAACCTGCAAGGAATATGCAGACAAAGATCGATGATACTTACTTCTCTGATCATTGCGTCGCTGAGAATGGCGATGTCCAGAAAGTCGAGGACCGCCGAAATGGTGTACGTAATGGAAAGCACGTGCTCCACCGTCCAGAACTCTTCGACGAAATTCAGGTAGATGCCGCTGCAGGAAGCCCAGAGGACCATGGCGCCAGAGACCACTATAGCATGCTGCCAGGTCTCGTTCAAACTTCGCTTGATGTGCGAAATCGCGCCTAGGTTCAACCTGACGTTTTCGACCATTCGTGCTCGCCTTTCCGGGCCGATGTAGTCGTAGCCGCCGCTTCGCACGATGAGCCTGAGTACCGCGTGCTGGTGCTCAATGTAGAGCCGTATCACTTCGCAGCAGGGTCTGATGACCAGGAAGGGAGCCGCATCGACCACGTAAAACACGAAGTTACCGGCGATGCAAGTGAGCGTCAAGGTAGCGCCCAGCACTGGGCCGCAAGCAAGTTTGTCTACGAATTCGATCGAAAGGTAGCTACTGGTGCATACGTTCACATCAAATGCTGCTAGCAGCAGGAAACGGATCAAATAACTGCCATTTGTCGCCTTAAGACCATTCTTGGGTGCAACGAACCGGACTCGCTGCTCGTACTTGTGCGATTCGTGAAAAAAATTCTGCAAGCTTCTCGCTTTGAGGAGCATGAGCGTTGCGTTCAGCGCAATCTTGGAACTGTCGAAGGCGCAAATGAGTACGTACAGGTGCGTTGTGAAAATCAGTTCGTGCACCAACACAGTGAGCCAAAGCTCGTAAATATAAGCGATCTCGTTGATGGCGCACAGAAACATGCAAGCGGCGGAATAGATTAGGTAGCACTTGTTCCAGGAAAGGAACTGCTCTTCGGACTCCGAAGTCCTAGAACTGCGCAGGAGCAGAAGACCGAAATATTTGCAGATCCTTCCGTACCCCTCGAAGTGGCGCCTCATGAAGGACGACATAATGGTCGCATTGGTAATTTTTAAAACAATCGTCCTTTTTTCTTTTTCGCGGGGAATCGGAGTGAGCAGTCGAGGACTGTATAGTAAACCGGAAGTTGTTCACGTCACACCGGTACTCTGCCATAGAAAAGAATGAAAATTGGAAGAGCTAGTAAAGTCATATGCCTCTTTTTTGTTAGCACTATATCGTACTATATGTGAGGTCTATTAGACTTACTGAATGCTTAATGATGAGCTAGTATGTTGCTACTTTATTAATGAAGCAGGGTGCGAAAAAAATGTTCACGCACTCATAGGTGGAGGACGCACACAAAAGCCCGCTGAGTCAACTGTAAGTTGCTTCTTACGTTAAATGACGCACAGTTGTGTACAAATATATTCGCATGAAATCATTTTCATTATGCGTTCATAAAGCTTGTATAGTTTCTTAACTATACTTACTACCTAACGTTTTTTCAGAAGGAAAGGCATCCTAAATAAATGAATGTAGCAGATAAGTTATTCATTAAAGGGAATTTCACTGCTGATGACATATCTGTATTGGCTTTGTCTGTTGGAGCTCACAATTGTTTAAACAGCCATTATAGTTTGATCCCATACATGCTTATTTGTGTTTTTCAGTGTGCCGCGTACATCGGCAATCAATGCCGGGATGCAAATTACGTCGGGTCCTACCTAAAGTTGTACGCTTATAGATAAGCTGCGTCGCACGACACGTTAAACCGCTATAGTTATTTTTCTACCACGTTGCCAATGGTGAGTTGAAATAACTTGCCAGCTGTTAGCCGGATCGGGTCGCCACTTACCTGAGCACTGACTCACGACTCTGCGAGTGCTACTTGTACGCGCTTATTTCATATTTGGCAGTTTCCAACACACCATCAACGATGCTATTTCGGAAGTTTTCACCAGCATCAAACTGCCGCCCGATGTCCTCGTGCATGTCGGTCGTCCTTGACTCGGTTGCGTTACCATGGATACCATACTTCTAACCTCTTACGAGTGCTTTTTGAGTTAGCACAAGTGTTTCCCTCCCTTGGCTGCGCAGGCCAGACCGCAGGTCTTTCGCTGAGAGTATAGGATCTTTAACTCGCAAGAATCCCATCGATTTCAGTTGTCGCTATGCGTTTTCTCGGCGCTCAATACGTTGTGGGGACTGCACATTTTATTGCCGCAGGAGACGCCTTTTTTTGTGTGTGTGAAACAGCTTTATTGCGTGCGATGTCTGAGTGCGCGTCCACGTTCGACAGTTCGAAGACCTACTTACTCGTTAATGACCTCTAACACGCGAGGTAGTATTTGACTGGGGCTCTGCATTATCGCTTCTAATTGTTTCGCCGATGAAGCTATATTTGCGCAAACACACGGGTCGTACTGTCAGATTTGGCGTTAGTGAGGCGTTCGCCGTGTCTGCAATAAAATCGGCGCGTAGATCAGCTGCGATAATAGAAGAAAAGCGGCTGCTCCGCCACGTGTTTGTTGGGTAAACGTTCGTTTCATGCGCCGGTCGTAAGTCTCCATAAAATGATGTTGCTGTATACAGGGCGGGTCTGTAAAAAAAAAACAAAACACCGATACATAACGTGATCTTTACAGACCGCTGGCATGATTGCTCAGTTTTGTTTCCCGCTAAAACTAGACCAAAACGCTTGTGCTTTTACCCTCATCCCACCTAAGCCTAGCTCTACACAGCAAAACGTTGGTCAAATCGGTATATTTTTGATGATGCATGCGGTTTATCCGTTTTCCCAAACGTTATGCGAGCCTACCTCAGCGTTTGTCAAATGGTACGGTCATAAACGAGTGCTCAATTAAGCGCACGTCACTGATTTCAAACGGTGGTGCGAAATCCCGGCGCAAGTTTGTCGCGACTGAGAGCCCGCAGCGAAAAAAAATAGTGAAAATTCTCAACAAGGGTGAATCAATGAATGCGATAGCAAGAAATTGTAATCCTATACGAAGTGAGGTTGGCAGCTAACTCTTTAGGATTCAATCTCACACAACTCTACAAAACGCGGTTTTAAGAAAGCACGACCGCTCCAAGGACGCTATTCGCACATTCTCCTCGCGTTGAAAGCGCAGCGTGTATACAAGGGTATGCGAGCCGCCTGCAGCCGAGATAGCTAGATAACGATCGCGCCAGCGTTACCACGCTTGTAAAATCAAAGGTCGCAGTTGGGACGCGGGGGATCTTATATATTTCGACCGATCCCGTCTTTTCATGCTCAGTAAAGACGGGCAAGGGGTTTCCTGTCTGCTTGAGCGTTCGACCACCGGTTTACCAGCCACCAGCCCCTGGGATCTTATCGCATGTGCCTGAGAGCGATAGATATGGGCCGGTTTGTTTGACTTCCGCTTCAGTGGCGCCCACTCGCGCGCTATCACCAGCGTTTAGAAAGTAGGATGCGCTGGGGCCCTGGGGGATCTTATCAATTTCGACTTTCTACGTGACATGACAGCGACAGCAACTGCAAAAAGCCGTGGAGACGGTACATGTAATTGCTATCGCAATAAAAGAAGCACCAAAATAATCGAGTGTGCCTCCTCTCCCCCTCAAAACGACAGCTGTGACGCTAACGGGAGCTCCCGGGTCAACACTGGGCGATTTTCAGAACCATTTTGAAGGGAAGCATGGTACAATGTCGAGTAGTGCCACGGTAAGCGGTAATTGATGAAGGCAAAACGGAATGCAAAACTCAGCACAGCATACCAGTTATGACCAATAAAACATATTGTATATACCGTGCGCACGCGTTGTCACTCATTTACATGCGCATGTGGACGGGTTATAAAGCTCCCCAGTTCTTTGCTCACTCATCATGTTTCACTGTGGGGAGATGCATGGATTACTTTTTTTTCTTACCTTGATTTTCAAGAAGCAAAAAAAACTGGACTCCTGGTTATCGAACCATGTCACGACCTCCTTTTCATTACATAAGAGGTCGTGCGGACTAGCCCATTGGTCCCACGCCCTAGCTTGAGGAGTCTTTAATTCCAGGCAACTGAAGTGTCGCACTGCTGTAGCACCATTAATAAGCATGCGTGCACACATCGGAATAAACCAATAGGGTAGCCGGCCGACTATCGGTACCGAATCCGGCACCTCCCGCAAGGGAAAGTGATGCCCGGCCACTTTGCGACCACCTTGGTGGAAATAATAATGAAAAACGTTGTGTCAGTCTAATCAAAATGTGACGGCCCCTCAAAAAAATTTGGGTGTTTAGAGGTTGTATGCAGGGGTGTAGCCAGAGGGTGGCACACCGGGCCCGTGCCCTCACCCTCCCCCCAAATATTTTTTGATCATTGCATACAGAGCGAAAAATGGCCATTTCAAGTGGGTGCCTCTTGCCAAATCAAGGTGGTGCACCCCCATCCCCCGCAAAACATTTCCGGCTACGTGCCTAGTTGTACGCATTCCTTTTTTTTGCAAACTGAGACCGACAGCGGGAAACAAACACTTCACTCTTCCAGCACTGCACCAGCAAAGATAATTTCTTCGAGGTGGTCTGAGCATCCATTTTTGACCCGTAAGTGAAATTAAATGCTTCATTCTCATGTATGAGCCCTCGTACACACAGCGCAAGTTTCAGTTGAATCGTTATAAAAAAAGATGGAGTTACGGGAATACTTTGAAAGAAGTAAAAAAAGTTTACAATTGCTCTCATCTCTCTGCAAATAAAGGCCACAAGCTCAAAAACCACTCGTCACAGCCATTGACTGTTTCGAGCATGGCGCGCTCAGTCATTACTGGGGCTGCAGTGGGAGGCCGCCACTTGCCCATGCGTACGTGCGCGATCACACTGAAAAGCCGTGTATTGGAATAAAAACGAAGAGAAAAAGTGCTCATAGTCACTGGCGTGCGTGACGTATTTTCTTTTCCCGTGCCATCCCTCCCTGCTTAGCTTTCAGCGCTTTGGTCAGCTCTAGAAGAGAGAATACAGTGGCAGCATGCGCCAAAATTTTTCAACTCCGCTCGTACTGGACGTATTCTAAAAGTAATTTTCCGTTTTGCATTGCTCAACTACCGTTTTTCAATATCTTGTTGGAAAAACATTCTCGGTTACTAAGGGTATTAATATTGACAGATATGTGGAATTCAACGTCCCGAAACCACCATACGATTATTAGAGACGCCGCAGTGGAGGGCTCCGGAAATTTCGACCACCTGGGGTTCTTTATAACGTGCACCCAAATCTGAGCACACGTGCCTACAGCATTTCCGCCTCCATCGGAAATGCAGCCGCCGCAGCCGGGATTCGATACCGCCACCTGCGGGTCAGTAGCCGAGTACCTTAACCAGTACCACCATGGCGGGGCGGTTACTGAGGGTATAGACATGCGAATTTGTGTAGAGACAAAGAGGAAAATAGAATTGTTATATCTGCTTAGTAAGCCTTCAGTAAAAATTTCTTCTCTGAAAGGGACGCTGAAGGAAAAAACAATTTTCCGTTTTGAATTGCTTAATTACTGTTATGGTATCTCTTGCTGGAAAACCACCCACTGTTATTAATGGTATACACATGCAAATATGTGTACAGACAAAGAGGAATATAGAATTGCTATACCTTTTTAGGCCAATGAAGGTGGTCTACATAGATATAAGAAACCAAAAGTTGCTATGACAAGACGAGTGCACATGACCCAAGGGGTCTATCAACATGCAAGGTGTTCAGATTTAGTGCCTACTTTCCAACCATAGGTTCTGTCTAGCAAGCGCCAATGTGTGCATGCAGTTACCAAACTACTTAATACAATATCTACTTTTTACATCTGTTGAGACTAGGCTTATGCGAATAGTGAATTTTAAGTTCGAAGCGAATAGTGAGATTGGTTGAATAATTTCGAATCGAATTCATGCTGAAAGATGACATATACAGAAAAATGGGCATACTTATCAATTAACCTGCGCAATAATCAAGAAGCATGAAATCAGGCTCCTATGCAAATTCTTTTTTTTTTCATTCAAATAAAGGTAAAACAACTGTCAGTAGTACCAGAATTACACTTTTGGTAGATGTAAGTGATAACCTGTCAAATATGTAACATCAAAATTTTTTCTGTACTTATATGGAACATAGGCCGACATAACAAGCTTTGATATATATGATGAATCGGTTTGTTGGCGATATGTTCATTTAAAGGAGCCCTGCAACACTTTTTCAAGAAGCCTTGAATTCACTAAAGAATCCTATTGCCTCATGAATTCACCACCGTAATCTTTTATAGAATCCGTCAAGTACGAGCGAAGTTGCGAAAATTCGCGTGCTGCAACTGTATTCTTTCTTCTAGTGCTGACGAAAGCGCTGAAAGCTAAGCAGGAAGGGAAGACACGGGTAAAGAAAATACGTCACGCATGCCTCGTGACCTGGAGCACTTTTAGGGGCGAAGCTCCTCAGGGTGTGGGTCTGTCCATCCCCTTTGGTGTATGTAGCCACCGGTGGCACATACCCGTTCTGGAGCGGGTATGTGCCACAGGGGATGTGAGATGGCGGTACTTGGAGTGTTCACTATATGGACGCACGGACAGACGCATGGGCGGGCGGGCAGACAGACTAGCAGACGGATGGACGCGCGGAGCGGATATGTGCTACAGGGCATGCGAGATGGCGGTACTCGAGTGTTCACTGTATGGACTCACGGACGGACGCGCGGACGGATAGACGCACAAACGGACAGACGCATAAATGGACGCAGGGATGGTCGCGCGGACGGGCGGAAGCAAGAACGAATGGACGAACGGACGGACGCACGGACGGGCTGACGGACGCTTCGCCCCACTCATCATTCACTCCGTGGATATGCTGCGATTTTTTTTATTCAAATACGCGGCTTTTCAGTGCGAGCGCGGTACACGTGGACAAGTCGCGGCCTCCCGCTGCGACCCCAGTAATGACCCAGTGCGCAATGCCCAAATCGAGCAATGGCTGATTGAATGGCTGTGACGAGGGATTTTTGAGCTTGTGGCGTCATTTGCAGACAGAAGAGAGCAATTTTTAGCTGACTTCGAGGATTTGTTGTGAATATCAGGCCGCGCACTGTGCCAAAATTTTAGAATCGCGCGATCGGTAGCCTCGACTACCGATCGGCAGTGACCATGCACAAGAAGTGTTGCACGGCCCCCTTTTGGTACTCGGCTGCTGACCCGCAGGTCGCGGGTTCGTATCCCGGCTGCGGCGGCTGCATTTCCTATGGAGGCGGAAATAATGTAGGCCCGTGTGCTCAGATTTCGGCGCACGTTAAAGAACCCAAGGTGGTCGAAATTTCCGGAGTGCTCTACTACGGCGTCTCTCATAATCATATGGTGGTTTTGGGACGTTAAACCCCACATATCAATCAAATCAATCAATTGCAGGGCCTCATTGAATTTGAAGTAGAACTACGCTGCAAAACGGATTTTTCTTGGATAGGTGCTTTCACGGCTTGTCACCCCTACACCTCAGTGAAACCACTTTTACAGGAGGTTACGTGCAAAGTAATATGCACTTATTTGTTCATTGTGAATACTTCGAAAGTTTCAATACTTCAAACTCGAATCAAAGCAGATTCGAATACTCTACTACTATTCGTTCAAATATTCACAGCATTTGAATATTCGCACAAGCCTGGTTGAGACGATGAAGCATAATATCTGCCTAGTGGAGGTGTACATCACTCTAATGATCACATATTCAGCATTTGATTCACCTTGTAAAACACTTTATTGCCCTCATAAAAAACTTTAATGCCTTCTTTGGGACGTATTGCACTTTTTATTTGGACGCACCTCTCCTGTTATGGGAAACGTGTTTTTTACAGGAGGAACCTAAATTTCTATTGTAATATTCCTTCAGGTTTGCCTTCACTCTGTCCATGTGGAATTCAAGCTGATGACTTCACGTCACAATTGTCTGTAGACACAAGTTGCACTGGAAAAGCTTGAGGCTATGACAATTCTAAAAAGATGAAGCCTTATTCAGGTACTGAAACTTTCGCGAACAAAGTCCATTGGCACAAGACTCTTCCCGAATGTGGCAGGCCCTTCCGTATCTTCTACCGCGCAAGCAGAGTTCGCTGTTAATCTGTGCCTACCTTGAGCTTCTATTACGCCATCATCATCTGCTTCTTCATCCTTTCGAATGCTGGTCCTCAGTAAACTTCTAGAAGCTAGAGGCATCGCTGAAAAGAGGTCAAAAGACAAAATAAGCTTTACTGTTCCGGTGTCGGGAGACTGGCATGAGAGAATATAAAGTATACGAGGAAGTGTAATACAATATTTTTGGTGTTTTGCATATTGAAACTATACAAATATGAGGCACGCTGTAGTGGATGGCTCAGGAAATTTCGCATACCTCAGGTGCATGTAAATTTATTTAGGTACACTCAAACCTCGATATAAAGAACGTGGATATAACAAACATCGGTTATGACAAAGTGAACGAAAAATAGTCTTGCAACAGCTGTAGTGTTAAAATTATACCTTTATAACAAATTTTTGAATGTAACGAAGTTATTTTTGTGTAAGATGCAACTTGTTATAATGAGGTTTGAAGTATATAAGCCTCTGCCATTTTCGCTAGTATAAAATATGCGACCGCTGTGGCTCGGATCGAAGCTGTAACTTTCGGGTAAGCAACTGGGAACCCTGAGGACGCACGCCAAGGTAGTGGGCAAACTGGGAACGTTGAAAACACACGAACCCTGGCGAAAGCTTCCAATTCTGCAAGCCTAGTATGTCCTGGTGAAGACGAACCAAACTGCACAATAATCGTGAGAGTTGTGCGTGCTCACCACATCATGACGCCCCAGCTTAAAAGAGCACATAATTTCTGTCCTTCGACTCAGTCACATAACGAACACCACCTTATCAAAAAACATAAGTCTAGGATCACCAAGATTGTAATAGCAACTGTGCACTGCTGTAACGTTGTTATGGCTCATCACCGAGGTACTAATGCATGAAGTAATTACACAGTGAGGCATAGTTAGTCCCAAAACACAACCTCCGGTTATGGTGTGTCGTCACTAAGGCACAATCTGCTGATTTTGAAGGCTTCCAGCTCTTCCATACTATTAACAGCCATTATAGACACCTGTGGCTAACCTAAAATTACCAGAAGTCATGATCATATGCGAAACTACTCACTGCATGAAGGCAAAGCTGCAGGTGCCCCCCCCTTACCTATTCTCAATATGTATATCGTCAATATACAGTTTCTTTGCGCCACAGGATAGTCGCCTGTGCCTGCAAAACCTTTTTGATGTCACCGAGCGTTGCTTAAGTAAACTAAACTTTATCTAAATTATCGCCTCTGTCGGTATTGATGGCCAGTGATGTCAATGTCTGGGCATTCCCACAACGTGTCTGATGGCCTCCTCTCCTTTTTTCGTATTGTTTGTACCCACGGTTGATAAGGTAGTGAGCTGCTAGACCAAATTATCTTTTGTGATTGGGAGAAAAATTAAGCGCGTAGACTTAAGGTTTTCGTGAACCATGCTTCTGTGTTAACGTGTAAATACTCTTTGATGTACGGGGGGAGGGGGTTTTTAAAGTTCTCAGGCCACTATCCCATCTATTCCTATGGGAGCAAGACCTCGTAGTGTGCCCCACTCCACCCTGTACATATAAACATTCGTTAACATTTTGAGACAGTCAGATTTCCAAGACTTCACAGTGGTGCTCGTAGCCACAACTTCAAAAACTCCTATGTGAAGCAAATGTTGAGTTTTATGTTCTATAAGAAAGCGACTTAATGACTGCCTAGTGATAAACTATTGTATATTGTTTATATGAAATGGTTCTACTGTGGGCAAGAAATTTTTGGCATACTTTTTTCTTTTCTGGCTTACTAAGACTCCACTTCTGGCAAGACTTGGTTTGCGGTGGACCCTCAGTGCTAGTCCTTTGTGTGCGTTCGTTCGTCTTGTCTATTTCTAACTGTCTTTAGCTTTTGGAGCTGGTTTGTGGAATCTCACAAGTGCATTATTCAGATATGTGAAATGGCTTAACGTGTGTTTTCTAGACAAATAAGTTGGTAGTCATTGTGAATAGATTTGCCCCCTAACATTTCCTTAATAGACTGCAGCAGAAGCTTTCTCGTGGAGATTTTTTTCAGACAATGCATGGGCATTGCCTGGAGGTTCATCACTTAGCCCTTATATGGCAACACAAGCCATCGTGAGCTAATAATATTAATAAAAATATTAAGTATTGGTGTTTCCCATCTCGAATCGACGACATGGTGAGGGATGCTGTGGCGGAATTTCCAACACTTTAACCAACACAACCCATCACTTAGCCATTGTTTGTGCAGTATTAGCCATCATTATCTATCACTATGCAAGATCAGCCAACTCCAGTGAGAATTCCTCTACATTAAAATTATTGAGCTACTGTGTGTACAGTTTTCATCATCTACCAATTGTATCCACCCAAAGTATGTGATACGATAACTTGCCAACCCAATTGTATGCTATGTTTACGTGGTGTGGCAGGTGTACTGTCCTGCTTTCTTTTTGCAACAACTGTGTGATTTGCTTACCACAGCAACACTTGTGGCTGACTTACTTTCTGCACAGACCGTTCTTGCTGCCCCTTTCACACAATGACAATTACAAACGCGTGCTTTTCTGTGGCACATGGATGCGACTGCTAGATGCACAGTGGTGTCTTACGTACGATTAGCGATGGCGGTTACGGCAATCAAGAAGCATCGTTACTTTCTTTGAGACCTTTAAACTGCGTTCAGCTTGAGACCTTGGGAGAGTATAACTTGGCCTCAGAGATGCCTTTGCATCATGTGGTCTTGTGAGCAACCTCTTTTCGAATATGGCCCCAGCAGGGGCGCCTGCGCAAGTAGGCGTTTGGTGTGTAGCGACACCATGGACCCGAGCTAACGCGGGAGTTTTGACTCCCTCCCACGCCTAGCCGTGCGTGGCTTTGCCTTGTCCGGGGAAAAGGGGATCCTGGGGGTTGAGCTGACGCTGGGTGATTGGACCTTTAAGGCCTCTGGCAAAGGCAACACACCCCTTTGGCCCCGGCTTCACGTAGACGGCACCCCTGGGCTGACCCACCCAGGGGAAATTGGCAATCGCCTTTTCCTATCTCTCTCTCCCTACATCTTCGTCTTTATCTCTTACTATTTATCTGTCCTGTCTTCTACTCTCTTCCGTTTACTTCAGGTATTCATGGCGGCAAGGGTTAACCTTGTGTAGGTATCCCACCTTGGATAATTACATTGGGTTATAGTGACAGCGTACGGCTGGCGTTGGGAGGGCTTGTTTCAACAAGTCCAACCGCGTCCCCTTGTTGGGCTCCGTGGTGGGTGGTCGCCGCTGTTACCGAACACATTCATACTTGTGAGGCTTTACAAGCATCCACCGACCTTGATTGGTCTCGCAAGAGAGGCCGCACCGAAGCAAGTTATCACGTCTCGAAAGAAACTAAAGTTACTTTCGCGAAGTACCACATTATCCACAGTGACAGCACACCTCTAAGAAAATTATCCCCATTTTTGGTGGCCAAGTGCCTAAAAGAAAAAATAGGACCCACATACAAAGCATCCAAAATGTCAAGCGGTGACCTTCTTTTGGAGCTAACCGAAAAAGACCAAATGCCTAAGCTATCCCAACTAACCAGCATTGGAGAAACAGCTGTCACCGTTTCGGTCCATCGCTCTCTAAACACCAGCAGGGGAGTAATCTCTGAGGAAGACTTCTTAGGCCTTAGTGACCAAGAGCTCCTCGAAGGTTTCCACGACCAAAATGTCATCAAAGTCCAAAGAATTGTAATCCGTCACAATAATCGGGAAGTGCCCGCCAAACACGCAATACTAACCTTTGGAATGAGAAATGCCCACCTCTCTTAAGGCTGGGCACTTAAAAATAAATGTCAGACCCTACATTCCCAACCCCAGACGCTGTTTCAAACGTCAGAGATTCGGACACGCCTCGCACTCTTGCAGAGGCAAAGAAACATGCGCAGAATGCAGCGCAAACGACCACAAATCAGAAAACTGTTCATCCTCACCCCACTGTGTTAACTGTGACGGGAAACACACAGCGTATTCCCGGTCATGCCCATGCTGGAAAAAAGAAAAAGAAGTCATCGCTCTTACCGTCAAAGAAAAAATATCATTCAGCGAAGCGCGAACACGGCTATGGTACCTTTTCCACAGAAGTTACGCCGATGTGACGCAGTCGGGGGCAGCGTCACAAAGGCCTCAGGAGTCGACCGCTACCACACCCAGTGGTTCTATGGTGACTCAAACCGCCCCCGTAAAAGAAGCAGCGCCAGCTGCTCCATGCACATAAAAGGGCGCGCAGCCTCCGGTCTTCCTGGGCCCTAAACTCAATAGAGTGCCAAGGCCTGAGATCCGTTTCTCAGCGCCTCACTCTCGATCTTCCAGCGCCTCAGACAAGGCAATGGAGATCGACCACAAAACTCCGGTGTCATCGACACCGAAGGACAAGCGCTCTCTCGAGCGTACCAAACAGGACAAGAACAAAGTCCCAGTAACCACAATAAGAAAGCGATAACCGTAATAGCTATCGTATTCCTCTCTATTTCTATTTCTTAATATTGTCACCTATCATCTTTTATACCGATAAATCCCCAGAAGTATATTTACTTAACTTTATTCTGTCATGGCTTTTATCGTACATTGGAACTTAGGTGACATAACTTAGGTGACATAAAGGACATCATTAACAAATTCTCACCAGTAGCCTTTTGCCTCCAAAAGACAAATCTTGGTGCAAAACACAGCCATTTCCTAAACGGCTTCAAAGTTGCCCGGAAGGACCAAGAACATTGCAACCGTCTTTCAGGAAGAGTAGCCATAGTGGTGCAGGGCAGCACTCCTACGCGAGATGTCCAAATAAACACATCTTTCGAGGCCGTAGCCGTCACCATCCTATCATACAAAACCATCACCATCTGCTCACTGTATATCCCACCTCACACCCTTTTCACCACCAAAAACCTAGAAAATATAGTGGAACAGTTGCCACAACCATTCATCTTAGTTGGGGATTTCAATGCTCCTTCAACTCTTTGGGGTAGCGACGAAACTGACGCAAAAGGGCAAGCCGCAGAAGATTTCATTTTATCAAATGACATCTGCCTTCTTAATTCCGGTGCTTTTACCTACTTTTCACCAACCTCGCGCACATTTAGTTGCTTAGATCTCGCCATGTGTTCATCGTGTATTTTTAATGATTTTAAATGGGACGTCGTCAACACGTCTTATGGTAGTGATCATCAACCCGGCATCATAAAACTTATACCATCTTACCCAACTCTAACAAGCAGGCCACACCGGTGGAAACTACAGCTCGCGAACTCGACAGTTTTCACAGAAAACGCTAAGCTCGACGAAGTTTTCTCATCGGAGCTTTCTGTTGAGGAACTAAACGAAGAGTTCGTCAAAGTTTTAATCTTAGCAGCAGAAAAAGCAATACCGCAATCATCCGGCATCGTACGCAAGAAATTCAACCCTTGGTAGACAAACGAGTGTACTGATGCCAAAAAACTACAAAATAAGGCCTGGGGAATTCCACGAAGATACCCCACCTACGCCAACCTCATCAACTTCAAACAGGCAAAAGCCAGAGCCCGATTTATTCGAAGACAGGCAGAAAAGGATTCATGGCAAAAATACATATCATCAATTAACTGTTCAGTCACATCTAAACACATCTGGGACCAGGTGAGGAAGTTCAAGGGAGAGTACTCCTCCTACACAATACCACTGCTTACAAGTCCAGACACACAATCAACACTAGAAGACCAGGCCAGCCTATTAGGAGAACACTTTTATAAGGTATCATGCTCAGCAAATTACACCAATACATTCCTGAGATATAAAGAAAATGCAGAGAGACAAAGATTGCCTACTAGCAGTACCTCAAATGAAAGTTATAACCTTCCGCTTACGCTGCACGAATTAAACAGGGTACTTTCTGCCGGTAAAAAAACGGCAACAGGGTCTGACCAGATACACTACGCAATGTTGGCACACCTATCCCAAGCATCCGCGAAAGCACTTCTCCAATTCTTCAACAAAATATGGGACTCTGGCATAATGCCTGAAGATTGGAAAAAAGCCATATTCATACCATTCCTAAAACCTGGTAAACCCCCAACAACCCCAAGTAGCTATAGACCCATTGCATTAACAAGTTGCCTTGCAAAAACTAACGAAAGCATCATAAATATTAGACTTACCTTCACTCTGGAATCGGAGCACCTAATTGACGCACACCAGTGCGGATACAAAAAGGGCTGTTCCACCACTGATCACCTTGTTAGGCTGGAACAAGAAATACGACAAGCATTTCTACACAAACAGTTCTGTCTCTCGGTCTTCTTTGACTTAGAGAAAGCATATGACACAACTTGGAGATACGGAATTCTCAGAGATCTAGCTAACTTAGGGATTCGCGGAAGAATGCTGAACTGCTTACACAATTTTTTATCGAATAGAACTTTTTTAAGTACGTTTGGGTACGGTACTGTCACGGATATTTGTCCAAGAAAATGGTGTACCTCAGGGCGGTGTTTTGAGCACCACCCTGTTTATAGTGAAAATGAAATCCATCAACAGGGCTATACCCCGTACAGTCATGCACTCCATCTATGTTGATGATCTGCAAATTGCATGCCGAGCCTCCAGCCTATCATCCTGCGAAAGGCAACTCCAAATTACAATAAATCGGCTTACGAAATGGGCCAACCAAAATGGTTTCCGCTTTTCAGCCCAAAAAACCACAGCTGTTCTCTTTACGCAAAAGAGAGGGTTGTTCCCTGAACCCGCGCTCAAACTATACAACATCAACATGCCGGTAAAGCAAGAACACAAATTTCTAAGAATCACATTCGACCGAAAACTAAACTTTCTACCACACATAAATGCATTGAAAACTAAGGCAAACAGAGCACTCAATGTGCTCAAAGTACTCTCCCATAAACACTGGGGTTCCGATCGACTCTGCCTTATACGTATTTACCGATCTCTTGTACGCAGCATTTTAGACTACGGATGCATAGTCTACGACTCGGCGCGAATCTCATACATCCGCCGTCTCGACCCTATACACAACCTCGGTCTCCGTCTGTCAAGTGGTGCTTACAGAACATCACCTGTGCAAAGTCTATACGTAGAATGCAATGAGCCCCCTCTATGTGATCGAAGAACATTACTAACCTTGTCATATGTTTTAAAAATAAGGTCGTCACCTGAACACATCTGCTATAAGATTGCCGCAAAATGTGACTCGCGACCCGCAGGTGGCGGGATCAAATCCCGGCTGTGGCGGCTGCATTTCCGATGGAGGCGGAAATGTTGTAGGCCCGTGTACTCAGATTTGGGTGCACGTTAAAGAACCCCAGGTGGTCGAAATTTCCGGAGCCCTCCACTACGGCGTCTCTCATAATCATATAGTGGTTTTGGGACGTTAAACCCCACAAATCAATCAATCAATCAATCAAATGCGACTCGCGCTCACACTACCTCAACAAACCGAACCTAATCAAACCACTTGTCCTACGTTTCGAGGAATACTGCCGCTTTTATACCATCCCTGATGGATCACTAGATGTCGCTATTAAACCACCAAGACTGCCGCCATGGTTTGACCTGTCACAGCTATGCGAATTTTCACTAAGCCGTTTCAACAAAAAAAGCACCCCACCAGAACACTTAGTCCAAGAATTTTATACACTTCAGCACGAATATAGGGATTCCGAAGAATTTTACACAGATGGCTCAAAAACGGAGGACCACGTGGGTATTGGGATTGTGACGACGAAAAGCGCAATTTCTGTGAAAGTACCTCGTAGTTTTCTATTTTTTCAGCTGAAGCTTATGCCTTGAGTGAAGCAGTTCGGAAAATCATCGCTGAAAAATACAAGAAAGCAATCATATACACCGACTCACTAAGCACACTAAAAGCACTACATATAAAATCCGAATGTGAGCCTATAATAGGCGACATTCTAAACATGGTATACTTAAACAGCCAGGCAACCTGCATCCGTTTCTGCTGGGTCCCAAGTCATGTTGGGAAACCCGGAAACGAAAAAGCAGATAAGTATGCTTCCCAGGCAGCCCATAAAACAGTAACAAAAGTAAGAATTCCCCTTAAAGATATCCAGAGAACAATTCGCCTGCCCCTACTAGAAAAATGGCAAAAGCAATGGGACACCTGCACGAACAATAAGCTCCACCGGGTGAAACCCACACTCGGGGGAATGGAAGACCTGCCGTCACCAGCAACGGTTTATTGAAGTTGTATTATGCCGACTTCGCATTGGACACGCACACTTGACACACAACTTCTTACTCGCAAAGGAAGAACCGTGTGAAAAATGCCAAGAAGCGTTAACACTTATGCACATCCTAATCACATGTCCTTCCATTGAAACACAGAGACAAAAACATTTCAGCAAGCTATACAAACAACACGTACCTTTACACCCTGCTTTGTTCCTAGGAGATGACCCTCTAGTACCTCTTCCTGACTTGCTAAACTTTCTGAAAGAATGTAACCTGTTAAATAAGCTTTAAAATCTAATCTTTTTAGTGTCCATTCCTGAAAGTCTTGTGCCTGGCGCAACATAGCCTTAGCTGCTTTTGTGCCATAAAAACCAAATTAACCTAACCTATCTCTCATTTTCAGTGGCACCAGGCAGCATAAGAAGCGGTGCTCAGTCCGTGAGAAGAGCAATGCGGAAAAGCATGAGCACCTCGAGTCTCCCACAGTCGATATCAGCAGCGACTCCAACTTCCCGGACTGCTTTCCTGGTGGCAAACCGGCCCCAGCAGCCGGCCAATCGGTTTAGCCTGCACCAAATGAACAGGCGCAACCCATGAAGAATGCGCCTGGGCGTTTGGTGGACGAGCCGGTTGTCACTCCCGTGTGGCATGGCCTGCACCGTGGAAGCGGTCGGAACTGTGACATTTTTTTAAAACTCTTTTTGGTGCCCTGACGCTTGGAAATATTCAGCTGAAAACGCAGTGAAGGTGTTCAGAGAAGCCGGAACGTCTTTCCACTGACGACCACTGCTAGTGTCGCGACACACGTCTTCAAAGACTAGCGACCTTTCTGAGACTTTGAAAAGGGACACTTCGGTGCCGTCTGCGCTTGAGTTTTAACGTGCTTGTGGCGACAGACTGGTCCGGTCACCAGTCTCCCCCCTTTTTTTTGTTTTTTTTCCAGGTGCTGTGTTATTGTGGGCAGCACGAGGACTGGCTGTGAGGCCATCTCTTAACTGTTGCATGCTTGAGTTCACATAACGCGTAGTGCGTCCTGGGCCACTGTCGGAATAGTGCCTTCCCGCTTTTATTTGCAGTTTTGGCGCTGCGGACTCTCGTCCCGCCTAGGCTCCAATTGTTAGCATCTTGGACACATTCTCCAGCTGGCCCCATTATTTATATGCATATATATGTTTTTTTTTTGCTTTCGTGCTTAGTAAGCTAAGCGTAACAACTGTTGTATTTTGGAATGGCAAGGGATACATTCTTTTTAGCTCTGGGCGCGAAATTTGCTTTGAGCGTTGTGCCGCTTTTAGCCTTGACGACGCAGTGATTGCACTGTTCTTTGAAGTGGTTCCTAATGCAAAGCAGCCTTACAAGCGTGACCAGTCCCATGAAAATGTTGGTCTCTCGTTCTGAGCATTCAGATGCATGGAAAGTTTTACTCTCCTGACCATCTGAATTAATAATGGTATTGTCATGACGCAGTAGCCACTATGTGGAGCCGTATAGTATGTTTGCATCTGCATGTATTTGTGAAATAATGAACTGAAACCTGTTTGTACCCACATTCTTGTGTCGAGCAGTAGACTCTTTCAGCGTTGATGGAGGAACACGCCGAGAACAGGGTTGCCGATGTCTGGGGTGGAACAACTGTGCCATTTGCGCCATTGTGCGCCAAACTTGTTTACCTGCGCTGAACCACTCCTGCTGCGCCAAACGTGCTTATCAGTGCCGTACTGGGCCACAACACCGCAATTTAGCGGCAAGGTGCGAAAGCCATCAAGCGCCGTGCCCGGAGAAGTGTCTGAAGCCGTGTGTTTATTTAATCGGAATGGTTGTAGTTTCGGTTTCTTAAAGGCTCGCTCCAGCAGCAGCCGTGAACTTTGATTCTAAGGGCCCGGTATCGATTGCTAGGCGCCTGCGAACACAGTGGGCATCAGTACGAATGGATTGTGAACCCTTCTACATGCGAAAAGACTGCAAGAAGAGCCTCTCTTTTTGGCGCAGCTGTATTCTTTTACACCAGCATTTTGTAGAGTTGCACGATACCAGATTTAAAAGAGTTGGGTGCCAGCCTGACCATTTGTTGTTGGTGTGTTCATCGTTTCACCCTTCTGCTGAAACTTCTTTTGCAACTTGGTGGCAGCATTGAGAAAAGGAAAGAAATGATGGCAGTAATGGTGCTCAAAAGAAGCCGGGTTGGTGTCCTGTTCCTGGAACAGCCTGGCAATAACAGGTGCAGATCACTGCTCATTGAGCGCATGTGCATATTCTCGTTCATTTAGCCGCTGTGCTTCGCGCTTGCCGAATCGGTGGCTTGACACTCGTGCGTTCTGGTCAAAAAAGAAAAGAGTGTCTGTGCATAACGAAAAAGAAAAGTAGCTGATTCCTCTCTCTGAGAATCGGTATTGTAACACGAAAGTGAAACGTGTATGCACAGTAGTTGTTAAGCGTTTATTGTTCACTGTTTTGACGCAAGGACAAAGGAATGAATGCTACAGTAACGAATTGCTAAGTGACGCGAAGAATTGCAAGTTGCTAGAAATTTGCAGCGCGTACCTCAAGCAGAAAACGTGCACGAAACGAGCGTACACAGGACGGGCATGGACCAAGAGCTGTCACGGCTCGACACTTAAACCGCGCTGTTCAAACAAAGGTGCAGGAAACAAGTATACAGAGGACAAATGCGAACTTTCACAACACTTACTTGGTGTGTGAACAGTGTGCTTCTTTCGTAAGCGTGGCAGCGAGCGGAGTGGCTGTGCGTTCGTGCTCTGCTGAATCAAACGTCTGATAAGTGCGTGCGCAGGAGAGACAATCTTGAGGAGGCGGTGCTCATCACGAGGTGAAAAGCATGGAGGAAGGGGGCGACGACATTCAGAGCGTGCTCAATGCGAGCTCGTGGCGTCATCTTGATACTGATGACGAAAACGCACTGAAGTTGCGAAGCTCTGAGGACTACCAAATGGTACATGGCATATAACTATTGCTTGCTGTTGACACTCATGACGATATACGTTCCATGGCTTAGTGGTATGCGCTGCAGAGTGATAGGTTGCTGGTTTGATGCCCTGCAACAGAACTTTTCTTCCTAGCTTTTTTCATTGCTATTTGTTAGTATATATTTTATTAAGTCATATTCATGACAGATATGTCAGTGGAGCTGTGGTGGACCCCGGCATAACACTTTTTGAGCATGGTCAGGAAATGCTGCCGATCGGTAGTAGAGGCTCTCAAGAACACGCGAGCCAAATAATATAGCGCTGCACGCAGCCTGGAATTCACAAAAAGTTATGAAAGTCAGCTAAAGATTGCTTCTTCTTCTCTTGACAAATGATGGAAGGTGCTTTAAAATCACTCGTAGAAAGCCATCTATTAGCCATTGGCTGAACCCAAGGTGGTCGAAATTTCCTGAGCCTTCTGCTACGGCGTCTCTCATAATCATATGGTGGTTTTGGGACGTTAAACCCCACATATCATCATTAGCCATTTGCTGAATTGAACATGTCGCACTCGGTCATTACAGAAATCGCCTCGGGAGGCCGCAACTTGCCCACGTGTGCGATCACGCTGAAAAAGCCGCGCAGTAGAAGAAAGGAAAGAGTGCTCAAGGTCACGAGGCGTGACGTATTTTCTTTGCTTCCTGCCATCCCTCCCTGCTCAGTTTCCAGTGCTTTCGTCAGGACGAGAAAACAGAAAATGCGATAGCAGCATGCGACAAATCTTTGTAACTACGCTCGCACTAGAAGGATTTTTTTTTTTTTGCTGCGTTGAGTTTGTGAGGCAATAAGCTCTTCCGGTGAACTCATTCCATGGTTACTTGAAAAAGTGTTTCAGGGCCCCTCTAAATGTCGCAGTTTCATCGCAAGGGTGAAACAAGGAATGCGGTAGCAGCGAATTGTAATGTTATATGAAATGAGGCTGGCAGATCAACTTTTTTGGATCAGATTGGATCCGATGTTACGTAACTGTACAAAATGCTGGTGTACTAGAATACGGTCACTTCAAGTGCTGCACATAGAAGTGTATGTGAGCCGCCCGCTGGTGGCAGCCGAGCTAGCATGCTTGCCAGTGATCACAATCACGAGTTGTTGCTTGAGCGACCCCCCTTCCCTCACTCCCTCACTTTTTGTTCTCTTTCAAGGCGGGTGTAGCTTCGACTGCAGGCCTCCCGGGTGGGGGATGTTACCGCACGCTCCCTCCAAGCGACGGAGATGGGCTGCACCGTTTGGTCTCGGCTTTAGCCGCGTTTGTCCCCCCTTTTCCCTTGGCTGGAATGAAAACTCGTCCCACATCGGTTTTGCTTGTCCCAAAATAACTGCAATAGTTGCAGTCTTCTGTGGTGGAATGCTTGCAGAGCTTCCTTTTTTTGTATATATTTTTGAAGGCCATGCATGCAAGTGCTGAACTATACAAGACCTTCGTCGTACAACTGACCATGTATGGGAAGTTGCTGACAGCAATGCTCACTTTTATGTCGCAGGTTTCCAATAAGGCTATGATGTTTTGCCTTCTTTTAATTCTGCTTGTTTTAAAGCGGAAGAGAACGGCCACTGCCTTTAATACTCTGCAAGGTTTTGCAGAGTTGCCGGGACATGCTAAACAGAGCCCTGCGAGACCACTGAGCCATTGTTCAAATGGGTGTCCTTCCAGGTGGCTGTTCTGTTGAGATTTGTAGCATGAATGCATAGTGATGGTTGCCTTGTTTGCACCATTTGTGTGTAAATGAAGCTAGTATGATGCTGCCCTGACGCTGCTGTTGCTGGTCAAAGATTTCGCGTTTGCTTTTGGAACACAGCATATTGTCGCTGTTGCAAAGGGCTGCCTTGTTTGCAGCAATGCATCTTCTATTTTGGTCAATTTTAAAATCTATAAAACACATATACGCTGTTATATTGTCAAGGTGTTAAGCCATGCTTTGCATCTTGTATTGGCTTGTGGATATATCTCGTGCCTCTGGATTTAACTCTACAGTAACTTAACTGGCGTGGCAGGTGCACTCCATGAAGGGGCTGCTTGCGGAAATTTGACGGTACTCCTTTAGAGGGAGCTCTGCTTATATGCTTGTACAGAAACTTCAATTAATATTGTTGCTGTTCCCTCCTGTTGGTGGACTGCAAACCAAAATCTTTGTGAGCTGTGAAACATTGCTGAAAATGAAATGTTTCGAGTCTCTCGGTTGGTGTAGTTGCATCACACTATTTTCAGGCTGGTAGTTTCATGACCAAAGAAATAGTTGCTTGGAGCTGGTAGAATGGTTAGACAATGCAGTGAGCTCGGGACACTTCTTGTGCCTCTATTCTGGGCACTAAGTTGAATGGGAATTCTCTATGTTTCTAACATGCTCATGTAACATGCAAATTCATGTGTGTAAATTTATCCTGTATCTTGCAATAAAATGGCAGCAGAACCAATGTGCCCCATGATGTCTACACAAGGCTAAGCCCCTTCTCATGACTCTTTCACTCAATGAGGCACGTTTGTAAAATTCGTCTGCGATGACACACCCCCTCGCGTGTTTTAGTGTTCTGCACTTGCGTTCTCTGCTGTGTGCGAAATTGTAAGGTGCGTTTCATCGTAGGTGAACGTTTGAGTGCAGTGTCCAACGGGCAGCGGACGACGTGGATTACATTTAACGCAGAGTCCTTTCGTTGGTACCTGCGGAAACAATGTGCTGTACAAGGATACAGTAGCAGCAAACGTATGCCTGGTGACCCATGTCTTCCAGATATAAAACAAGGGCAATGGTTCGGAATACTGTATACCTGAATACAGTATTACAAACCATTGCCCTTGTTTCTTATCTGGAAGACATGGGGCACTAGGCCTATGTTTGCTGCTACTGCATCCTTGCACAGCACGTTTTCGATGGTACCGAAGAAAGCACTCGGCATTAAATGTAATCCACATCGTCTGCTGCCCATTGGACTCTGCACTAAAGACGTTCAAGGCACTGGACTTTCATGCATCAGTATTCGTGCCGCCCTGTTTCTTTCCTGAGCATGCAGTACCTACTATTAGCGTTATCCTTGAGCAGATTGCCAAGTCATCTATCACACTGCAATTCGCATACGTAGTGGTAATTTATCCAAGCATAATGCAAAAAAAGTAGTGCCCACAGATTTTTTTTGTGCTTATTACAATTTTGTGCTGTCTAATAAATTTGAGTTATTGTGAACATTGAATAAAACTGATATGTCATATTTTGGCATGACTAGGCGTCATTTCATCCTGTTACAATTGAAGAACACAAGCATTGCGCATGCTAAAGAACCGGCGTATGTGAAGCAAATAAGCAATGCTGCAGTTATGACAAGTATACGCTGTTTGTTCCTTTAATCCAGCGGCGCAAGATGCCATGAAAGCCGAATACATCTTTGAAGAATGCATTACATTGTAAATACGAGGCAAAGTGAGAGGCAGTACTCTTAAACATCACTATCTAGTCGCGAGTCGGTATTAGATTAGCTGGTGTTTACTTGACACCCACTCGTAGAGGACTCGCCGGTGATCGCCTTAGCGCGAGTCCGGTCAGGGGCATTTTCGTCTCAAATTAATGCGAGATAAAATTTCGTGCTAGCGCACACGAAATGACGTCGCTTGTTTACCAGCTATCGCGTCACTTCCGCTTTATTTTTTGTTCCACCGAAAGCGTTCCCTCTCCACATAGATGGCGCTAAGCCCCATGAGCAGCTGATCTAGGGAGCCTACATGAACGGCTGTTTTTAGGGTGGAGACATCTTAATAACTGCCTTCAAGAAACTCAGCCAAAACCAGCGGGCAACGGGGCACGCTGTTGCCAGCTTCCACCAAATTCAGCATAGTTTTCTGTGCGCCGCCATTTTGGAGCCAGCAAACACACAACACCTGGGCTTTTGACAGCGGCGGTTCTCAAGGTCGTGTAAGCGACCCAGTTCTCAAAGTGAGCGCACGAAAAAATTCGAAGCCCACACACAAACACTTCCGACATAATACTGAGGTTACGCTGACACGAACGCAAGCGTGGCAACAGCTCAGACTAGCGAGCGCGTCTCCGTACGAACGCGCGGACGCGTCCCGTTTGTGGGCTTCCTACTCGCAATGCGTGGACGCAGCATCGACAACTTCGGTTATCTACTCATTCGCGAACACCGCGAAACACATATACGTGTGCTGCAGGAAAAAAACAGTGAACGAAATACGCAGTACTCACAGAGCAAATACGACACGCACTGGTGGGCTCCCAGCCGTCTCGCTTCACTTGAGCCAGCCATAGTTGTCGTCGGCCAGGGCTCGCTGGGAAGCGGAACATTCGCACCCCCTTTCTGTTGTGGTTAGTGCAGAGCGGTACGCAGCATTCCGGCATTCTAAGGCTTCGCCGGCAGCGTTTAACACGCTACCGCAAAGTTCGACGCCGTATTAATGAGAACTAAACGCAACCGGGCGTAGACGCAGTGCGGGCACCAAGATGGGGCGACAGCGCGGCGTTGCTGTCTGGCAACATTGTGTTTTGGCGGGCAGCGGTGCGTTGGCGGCATGTAGTGGGTCAAAGGCTGACATCACCCTAAAAACGGCCGTTCATGTAGGCTCCCTACTCAGGGGGATCGGCCAAGAGTCAGGCGGATACGCATACTATACATATACTATACGATACATATACATACTAAATTTCTGATTAATATTTAGTAAGAGCTAAAATAATTTTGAGATTGATTTTTTTTATTGTAACAATAATTATGAGGTCCGTTCGATTTACCTGCACTGCCTAAACTGGTACACGCAGTGCAGCACTCGACCGTTCGTTCATGTAGTGCAAGGTGGCGCTATCAAAACTAGGCCGTTCGTTTAAAAAAGTTCAGGTGTCGTGCATGGCCAGTTCGGACAAAACCCTGCACTCAGTTTGGAGGTAGTGCAGCTAGAGTACAAGCAGTGGCGCTGTTGCTGCCAGCGTATACAAGACGAATTATGTGCATCTGTAAGAGGCATTCTCGCATAGTTGTCGCCTATATTGATTGAAGACGTGAACCACGTTGTAGGAAATGGGAGTTTGGTGACTCCGTCGGCTTTCTGATATCCACGTGTCGGCCACCTATGTATCATGTAGCGTTTTTAGGCCCCATGCCGTCACTTGCTAGGAAACCGGCTTTGCTGCATTCTTACTCATGCCTAACTGCAAGCAACCACATTCCGCACTTACGTTGTTGAGCAAATCCAAGGTTGGCTCGACGGTGCTGTGTATGGTGGACAGTGGTTGGCCAAGGAGTACGTATAGTGCGCTGTCTACCCAAGTAGCACAAATCCACCAAGTACGTTAACGTTTTCAGTACTGACAATTGGTCGTCCATATTGACAGGTTAGAGAAAAAAAAAATCAAGGTACTGACTCACGACTTCTTCGCAGTACCTCGGCATTCTGTTGCGTTGCAACCTAGTCAATACGAGCGTAACAACTGTGACGAAGTAGTGTCGAGTTCTTATCAGTTATATGAAATTTTGCACAGTGACTGCACTTGTTTCGGCGGAATCCATGGCTTTTTTTTTTTTATGATATTGGCGAGCTTTCACACCAACGCCCTCAAACATACGCAAGCACACGACGAACATGTGAGATCCACGGCGCTGCCAGCACGCTACCGGCGGTGCACTGGCTGCACTAGCTGCACTGCGGCGTTCGTATTTCAATGTGGAGCTAGTGTCGCACTACGCGTGCACTCGCTGAACTGGTGCTGCATGAGTTCAGCTCTGGCTGCACTGCCATCTGAACTGCCAGGAACTGGTTCACGCAGTGTAAGGCAAATCGAATGGACCTATGAATGACTGTGAATTTAAGTTGCACTATCTTGTGTAACCTACCATTGACTGAAGATCTTTTGACTGGGAAGGCCGAATAAAGAATTGTTAGTCGTTGATACACGTACCAAATCTATTCGAGTCGCATATAAACTTTTCGACAGCCTTGAAAATATCCCTGTCCAAGTGTCCCAGCGCAGAGGCTACAAATGATAACAGAATGGCCGACGTAACCGGCAGACCACATTGCCGCAATATAATTTCGATACTTCCCTTTCTGTGTTAGAAAAAAACATTGGCAGCTGAACAAGAAGTGTTCGATAGTTTCAAGTTCGTTGCAACAGAAGCAAAAAGGAGAGATTGCTAAACCCGGTATGTGCATGCAAAAATTAAGATTTGGAATTCTACAACGCATTCTGGTTATTACAACTTCAGCCCGTTTTGCTGCACACCATTTCCTGCTCCAAGGGAACTGAATAGGTACCATCCTTCGCCATTCTTCGGAGAAGCGTGGTACCTGCTGCACACTTGCAAGGAACATCTTCCCTTTTTTTGTGTGTGTGTGCTGTGCTGGACGACGATGGCAGAAACTTTTGCAATCCCTACAGTCGTCCACAGGGGGTGTGCACCACAGTTAATGTGTGAAGAAGATTGAGCTTTCTGTAAACGGTTGGATCATTCGACGACGCACTCTCTGCGCAACTCGCATTTTGTGACACCTGGTCGTCCCTTTGCTGTTCTAAAAACTCTCTATTACTCATATTAACGTGATTCTTTTACCGACATCAAGCCTGCCTAAGGCCAGTTTGCAAAGAAGTACCGAAGTAGAATACTGAGCTAGCATGCAGGGGATGCGGGTTCGAATCCCATTGTGCCCTTGGTGTTTACTGAGTTTTTTTATTGACAGCGAAAGCTGTTATGAGATCAAAACTCGGATCATGCGCGGCGCCGTAGTTGTCCGCCGCCGGCACCGGTGTTAATTTGCGTTAATTTCTATTACTCCTGCTAATTACTGGTGATTTATGAATGTACGGAAGTCAGTTTCTTCAGGGATAGGGCGCAGTGAGCTTAGAAAATTATGATGTGGATTTCGGCTATATTCATTTTGGGTGGGGCATAGCGGGCGAATAGGAGAAGGTGAAAATGGTGGGAGAGGGGGAGGGGAGTGCACCTGTTTCTTTACATTTTCCAGTAAATCTAAAGACGCGCACGCATTTTTTTTTGCGTGACGTCGTCTCCGTGACGGAAATGACGGCTGCCACTTTTCAGCTAATTTCGTGCTCCGAATAGAATGCTTTTTCTGCCGCAAAACACCAGGATGTGCTTCTATCGATGAGTGGGAGCTGCGTATAACATCCATCAACACCTTATGAGCAAAAAACAAGATGTCTGGATGACACTCATTCTTTGGACAAACAATCAGACACTCTTCATCCAAAACTGTGTCTTCGGATGTCTTGCAGTGTGCAGCATCCTGATTGCTTGTGTTTTGTTTTTTGGCATGATTTGTGAACAAAGCTGTATAGATCGACGTGCCGCAGAATAATTTGTAAATGTCTCAGCGCAAAAACAGTGCGTTCTCAGGAAGGTAAATGTTTAAGGCGTGTCTCGAATTTTAATTTATCGGCTAACCCATTCTACAACACGTCCCCTTTATCTGCATAATATATGTCTTTGTTACGTGCCCTTCAGTTAATAATTTTCGTATTTGTTTAATTTGTCCCCGTGCGCTTTTGTTGCCTTTCGAGTGTGCTGTCTTTTTCTCTTTTTCTTTGTCATACGTCGAGTACCGTGGGAGCGTGAGTGCCACGAAGATATCATCATCGGCGGCGTCTCGCGACAGCGAGCACGCTGTTTTCGCCAAGGCTAGCTCGATCTTCCCACGAGCTGCCAGAGGAACGTTCACTGCAGCCCTCTTACGCCAAGAGCTCTACAGCTTAACGCGGGGCTCCGTAGATTAAAGCCAGCCTGGTCCCCACTTTCGTCGCAGCCATGGCTGGAATGACATGGACGCTCCACCCAGCACTCTTCTACGAGAAGTACGGCACCGTTCTTGTACAGCTATGGGAATCGAGTGACGTCGGCACCTTGTTCGATCCCGTGCGAAGGCTGTCCAGGAGCATCGGCGACCGGATCACGTCTCTACATCGCCACCACAGCGATACACTCACTGCCACGACCAAGGCCGGGGCGGTCGGTGGCGCCGTCGAGTCAAGCCTAACGGATGATAGCGTCATCACTGAGGACGACGCCATGTCGAGGGTCAACCGCGAGCCGGGAGACACGTCGTCCGAGCCCAGTACGTCGCAACAGAACGAGCTTGCCTTCCAGGGTGACATCTACACGCAGATGCGGCGCAACCGGCGCCAACTCGAACGCCTCCAGAAGATCCGCGAGACGCGCGAGAAGTTCTTAAAAGGTGGAAGCACCAGCAGCGGTGGCAGCGAGTTCGGCTGGAAACGACGTGGTTTCCAACGTCGTGGCAGCTCTATCCTGGCCTCCAAGAAGAACAAGGGCCTCAGGAAGGCGGATGGAGGCGGCACTCCCTTAACGGACATGGAGGGCGTTCAACCCGTGCGAGCTGTCGTCATAGACGTCTCCGGGTCGCCGGGGGAGAGTAGCGCCTCCGAAGACGAGAACATCGCTGACAAGGCCAGTGGGAAGCGGGGCGGTGCGATTAAAGCTGCAGAGTTGCTCGAAAAAAACGAGAGCTTGCAGGCCTTCAGCGGCATCCGCGGGACGGGCCAGAGAGGCCGCAGGTCCCCGCCGCCGATGGTGCGGGTGCCGTCGGAGTCGCACACAGACACCGACTCCGTCGCCAGCACTTCCTCGGTGGGTCAAGCACCTGTCGCCAGTATGCTGCCGCTCAAAAAGCTAGAACAGCCGTTCGTGGCTGCGAAGTCACCGGGGCATTCCGCCCTCCGCAAACGCAAGTCTTCCAGAAGGAGAGATATGCGTGGTGAGCCGGCGACAGCTCTGGAAAAGTCTGCACCCGTCGCGACGGTTGACGCGGCATCTGTGGTTTTTGATAGGCCACGCCCCGCGACGGAATCCAGCTCGGCAACGAGCTTACTCAGGAGGAAAGAGCCCGTCGCGACCGACAAGTGTCCCGAGCCTTCGAGCCAAGTCAAAAGCGACGCGAAGAAAGACTCGTCCAAGCGACGGAAACCGAAGGCCGAAAGAAAACGCAAGAAAATGAAGGACAAGTCTAAAACCACTCTTGTGACGAATAAGACATCGCACGTGCATTCGGTGGACGCGTGCGCAGCTGGCGGCGTTGATGCGGGTGCTGTCAACAAAGACAAAAAGCCACGTCGGAAACTCGAAGCGGCTGTTGTAGATGATAGTGCACGCTCACTGCTTCCAAAGCGTGCCATCGCCGGCATCGATTCCTCGACTTCCACTTGCGTGACAGCGTCACCTTCGCTTGCTGAAACTACGCGAAGCAAAGACGCCTGGGCCACTGCGAAGCCAGTAGCTTCAGCTTCCACGCCTGGCATGGATAACAAGAGGCCGTCGGTTGTCGACAAAACCATGGAATCGGCCTCCGACGTAGTCATGGTTCACTCAGGCCTGCCGAATGTCGTGCAAGACAAAGTCGAGGACGCCGTTAAGACCTCAACGCCACCGCGCGCCGAGGTAAAACAGCGGTCAGCGAGAAAAAAAGAGCGCGCCGCAGAAACCGAACCGTCCGAGTCGACTCAAGCCGTCGTAGGGCCAAGCAGTGTGGCCCTCGAGATATCTGCTGCGGCAAGTGGAAGGACCTCCGGCGTGAACAAAAGGCGTTCCAAGAAGCACACCACCTCGAAGTCGCCGGCCAGTGCTGCCGTCGAGACATCGTCGGGCGCGCCCCTTGCGTCGACCAAAGATGTCGAAGCGGAAAGCACTCGTGCGGCGTCACCCGGCAACGTCGACAGAGTCTTCGATGAAGCGGTGGCAGTTCACAGTCACCCCCATCATCGTCGTCAGAGGCGCAGCAAGTCTAAGAAGCACGCTAAGAAGGGCGACGGCAAGCGGCACTCGAGGAACACGAAGAAAGACGTTGCCGTAGCTTCGGCCTCTGTGGCGACCGGAGGTGAGCTTCTGCCGGCGTCGACCACCGACAATTACGGTTACGGCGGCCCCTTCAAGGTCGAGGGCTCCGATGCGGTGACGACGCCGTTCAAGAAACCGAGCCTGGTGGCTGCGCCGTCGCAGCCATTCTATGCGCTGCCACCCACTGCAGACGTCACACTGACGGGTACCGACACGGCGTTGTTGCCGGGCGGCCAACGGCACGCACCCAGGCTGAGCACGGTGATAAACGGTGACGACGTGACGGTCCACTTGGACCTGACTAGCCGTGACAGGGCGGCCATGTTCTGGCCGTTCGGCCGCAGGGGGAAGAAGAAGGAACAACCTGAGCAGCCCTGAAAGACCGCGCGTTCGAAATAAACGCTTATTTAGTGGTCGCGCCTCCAGGGCCTGCATAGGGCGCTGTATTGATGCTTTAGCAGCGCCAGTAAAGGTATTAACCCTTAGCGGTTCTCGTTTGGTCATTTCTGTCGCATGTAGGGGTCCCTTGAGGTTACAAAAAAGTGCAGAGTTAGTCGCACGTATTGTTTTCGGATGCACATACGAAAGACGGCCGAAACAAGGCTTGAGTGACGTCCTTTATGCATCCGCCTAAGATGACTTGAAGGTGGAAGCCATCCGGCATGCCTATAAAATGTTCCCACCCACAGTAGGCTCGATACATAATTATTCCAACCGAAGGGTCTCACTAACCTGAAACTAGGGCACCGGAGCTAAAAGACCCGGGCCCTCGGCATGCGACATCGTGGTAAGATTTAGGACGATAAAGGAACGGTCACGTCTTTCTAGCTTGGTGCGTCCCCCATGACACACAATTTCAGACGACCAATCGTTCAGAGGCAAGCGGTACATATAGCTGGATTTCTGTTTCCATCTCACGCGTTTTTCTTCTCTCGGAAGTCGCCCTTATAATAACGAGCGCTTGTCCTGCCTACGTGGTACGTGCCCGGCCCATGTACATTTCTTGATTTCAACTGTTATATCCTTCCCCATTTGTTCTCTTACCAATTCTGCTCTTTTCCCGTCTCTTGAGGTTACAGCTGCAATTTTCCTTGTTATCGCTCGCTGCCCGAGTTGTGGTCTCGTATCAGCTTTCGCATAATGAGATAATGACAAAATGAGATTTCAACCTGGGTCCATTGCGTGCCAGCCCAGCATCCTACCACTGAGCCACGCCGTTTTTTTTTTATTCCAGGGCTTCAACAATTTTCAACAGAACAAATTTTCTACAACTGTTTTATGAATAATAGTGATTCGGCCGAAATGTTGTAGGCCCGTGTGCTCAGACTTGGGTGCACGTTAAAGAACCCCAGGTGGTCGAAATTTCCGGAGCCCTCCACTACGGCGTCTCTCATAATCATATGGTGGTTTTGGGACGTTAAACCTCACATAGCAATCAATCAACATTAGTGATTTCATGCGCGGTGCCTAATCAGGCATATCGTTTTGCATTTTTTTTGCAGTTCCAGAAACGAAGTTAAGGACTCTCGAAAGTATTCCAGAGCTCGTCGAGCGTCGACATCAGCATGAAGTTCAGCCATGCGTGGTGCTTGGGACTCGTACGCAAACTTGCCTTGGGCAAGCTTGATGTCGGGAAAGCAATCGCGTTACCATGAGTAATTAAGCGTTTTAAAACAGCGAAGGAACATTCAGGCATCACACGATGCGAACCGTGTAACGAGTGGGTCGTCCGATGCTCCAAAACATTACAAAAGGTTGTTATTAATCACCTGTAATGATAAATGTAGTGGGTCATGCAAATCTCGGCACACACACTGTCAGTGCTAAGCACGAGACGCTCGGCCCGGACTGTCGCTGATTTTGCTAGCTAGGCCTACGCTTTTACCTGGTCTCGGATAACAGTTTTGACTGTCTCCGTTTTATATTATAATTGGTGGAAGTGCTGGGTCTCCTTGAAATCCTGGAATTGCGAAGCCGGACTCTACCTGCTGTCATGACCACTGCATCTGCCACAAGCCCTCCTCCTATGGCTTCCCAGGCCATCGTGTGCTCCGGCGCGGTCCGTCAGCGGGATCCTCCCATATTCAGCGGCACTGACGACCACGACGTCGACGACTGGCTGGCTACTTACGAACTCGTGAGTGTATTGAACAAATGGGACGAAGCCACGAGACGGGCCACTGTCGGCATTTATCTCAGTGGCATTGCCCACTTATGGCTTCGGAACCATGAGACCGACGTTCCCACCTGGACAGCATTCAAAGCAAAGTTCAGCGAAGTCTTTGGTCGTCCTTCTGTCCGCAAACTTCGTGCGGAGCAGCGCCTTCAGTCGAGATCTCAACTGCCTGGTGAGAACTTTACAAGTTACATAGAAGACGTCATTGACTTGTGCAAACGCGTCGATGTGAACATGACAGAGGTGGACCGCATCAAGCATATTTTTAAGGGTATTGGCGAGGACGCTTTCCAGATGCTCATTTCAAAAAGCCCTGCTACTGTCGCCCAAGTTACCGAGCTCTGCCAAAAGCTATGATGAGCTCCGCCGGCAACGTCTCGTCACCCGCCGTGCTGTCCCACATCAGGAATCGATGTCCGGCTTAACTCCCTCGCAAGAACCCGTCCTCCTCTCGCAGATCAAAGATTTCGTGCGCGAAGAAGTTGCCCGCCAACTCTCGCTCATCTCTGGCCTACCGGAGCGCAGTGCACCGCTTAGCCCTACTCTACGGACTATTATACGAGATCAAGTGTCTGAGGTCCTTCCTCCGCAGCTGGTGCCACCAGTCAATGCACCATTGACGTACGTCGAAGCAGCAGCACGACCACGACCACAGACGTTCCAAGCGCCGCCTCCACAGCCTGCTCCTGTTTATGCCGCCCAGCCGCCACGACCTCCAGTTCGCCGAGTTCCTAATCCATGGCGCACTGCCGACAACCGACCGATCTGCTTTTCGTGTGGTCTACCTGGGCACGTCGCACGTCTGTGCCGCCGCCGCCCACTCCACTCACGTGAAAACCTACGTCCATATGAGAACGATTACACGTACACTCAATACACCCCAGACCCCGAATTGTACGCTCCTCGTCCAAGCCACCGACCAGCTCCTGATCGCCGATCTCCTTCTCCACGTTGACGCTCGCCCTCCCTGATGCGCCGACGCCCCCCTACAATCGACGCGGAAAACTAAATGACGCAGTTCCCGAGGCAAGAACTGCGTCCTCGTCGCAAAGCACAAGCCCTCTTCGTTCGCCGC